>NW_027367444.1:0-58092 GCF_046119375.1 Phyllobates terribilis | reverse complement strand
TGCACTAAAAGTGAGTACAAATGGGATCTCCGTAATAAAACAATACCGCTTATGAGCATCCCGCAAATCTATAAATGAACACCATACCGGATTGCGGGAATACCACTCAATAAGCACCTAAACACCACTAATCCTAAGCTAACAGTCGCTAGTTAACACCATATAATAAGCTCCTATCACCTGTTGCACGACGACCTCGTAGTCGCAGAAACATTCTATCTCTTCTACCTGGTCCTCGAGTGCTATTTTGAGTCTGATAATAAGTGCTTTGTACTCTGCCTCGTTATTGGTGGCCTCAAAGTCAAGTGTCACTGCATGCTCGTACATGTCATCATCAGGTGAAAATAGGGCTATCCCAGCTCCACAGCCTTCGTTGTTCGCTGCACCGTCCACAATAGCCTCCATGGTCTTGGCGCTAAACATGAGGACCCCTCGTGCTCTCGAAAGCTGGTCTCGACGAAAATCGGCTAGGGGTTGTGCTTTGATGGACAGTCGCGGCTGGTATTCCACGTCAAATTCAGAGAGCTCGACAACCCACTTGGTCATTTGGCTAGATAAAGTCGGGCGATGAAGGACAACTCACAGCGGGAGATCGGTTAGGACTTGTATGGTATGGGCATGGAAGTACGGCCTTAGGAGACGCGCTGCCGTGACTAGTGTGTAGTCCGTTTTTTCGACCAGCGAGTATCGCCCTTCTGTTGGTGAGAAAGCTTTGCTAACAAAATAGATGGGCTTCTCGTTGTTCACGGACTAGGACTGCGCTAGCCGTCCTTGAGTTAGATGCTAAGTATAGTTGCAAGACCTCGCACTCGGTTGTCCAAGCAAACTACTTGGGCTTCTTTAATATCTCGAAGAAAGGTAGATTGCGCTCGGCGAGTTTTGCGAAACATCGGCCTAGGTAGTTCATCGAGCCCATGAACCTCTGCACCTCGTGTGTTGTTCGCAACGGCCTCCTGACGAGCACTGCTTGGACCTTCGAGGGGTTCACTTGGATTCTTCTAAAACTGATTTGGAAGCCTAAGAACTTCCCCTCAGTGACCCTGAATACGCACTTCTCGGGGTTAAGGCTCATCCCATATCGATGCAGTATCTCAAATACCTCTCAAAGATCTTTTGGATGATCGTCCTGGCTCTTGCTCTTCACGATGATATCGTCTACATATGCCTCGATCGTTTTTCCAAGCTGCTCTCGGATTACTTTGTTGACCAGGCTCTGAAAAACAGCCCTGCTTTTTTGAGCCCGAATGGCATGACTCTATAGCAAAAAGTTCCCCTGTTCGTAATGAATGATGTGTGACCTGCATCTTCCAGGCTCATACAACTTGGTTGTAACCGGAGTAAGCATCGAGGAAGCTTAATGCCCCGTGGCCGGTGGTCGAATCGATGAGCTAGTCGATGGATGGAAGGGGTAGCTGTCTTTTGGGCTGGCTTTATTAAGGTTTGTGAAGTCGACGCGCATGCGCAACTTTCCTGTATCCTTCTTCAGGACCATGACAACATTGGCAAGCCAAGTGGGGTACTGAATGGGTTGCACAAAACCAGACTTGAGAAACTTAGCTAGTTTGGCTGTTGTGGCATCGTTCTTTGGCCCTGCTTGCTTTCGCTTCTTTTGCCTTCGAGGAGCAGCATGTAGGTCTATGGCAAGGGAATGGGTCATGACCTCTGGGGGTATGCCTTTCAGATCTCGTGGGGTCCACACGAAAATATCTCTCGAGGCCCCTAACATGGCCTCAATTTTTGATGTTACTTTCGGGCGAAGGCCTTGGCCGATATACAAATTCTTCCCCTCCTCGCCGAAGGGTGATATACATTACTTCTCGACCTCGACAGTTTGTGGCAGATGCTCCTTGCCCCTACTAGATCTACTCGCTTCTCTTGGATCCAGGTCCGCTTTGTCCTCTGTGCGGAGCGACCCGGATAGGTAGCGTTGATTGGCATGGGCAGCCTTTTTGTCGTTCTTCTCAGCCTGTATGTAGCAAGTCTTTTTTTCCTCCTGGTTGCCCCTTGCAATGCATGTGCCATTTGGTGTGGAAAATTTGAGGCAAAAGTGGCTTATAGATACGAAAGCATCGAAGCGTGTCAAGGAATCTCGTCCCAGGATGACATTGTACGACGATGCCAACGGGATGACTAGGAAACCAATAGGGCAGCTTCGTCGAGGACCGTCTTCATCCCCCAAAATCATATCAATCGTCGCCACCCCCTACGCCTTTATTGAGTCTCCGGTGAAGCCGACAAGGTTAGCTTTTGTCGGTCGCAGTCTAGAAGGGTCGAGCCCGAGCTTCTGATAGGCCTCCCAGTATATGATGTATGCGGCACTGCTTGTGTCAACCATTACTCGTTTAACAACCTTGGTCCCCAATTGAATGTGGACGATAAGTGGATCGGCTTTCTTACTGGTCCACTCGACCACGTCCGTATAAGAGAAGCATAACTGGTATGGGTTATGCGTGGATTCAGCTATCAACATCATTGGCCTTCCTGGGGGAAGGGGCGCGTTGGAGGCTCGTCTCTTCTCTTTTCAACTAGGAAGTCGAGGTTCGTTGCGCCCCGTTATCGTCCCCATGAAGCCATCTGGTCTAGGGAATTGGGGCGGCTATGGGGCAGGTGGCGGCAATTGGTTACATGCTCGGCCCTGAGCTCGGCGAGCTACCATGATACACCTATCCTCTGCTTGGGCCTCGTGGAAAATGCTTCGACAATGGGAAGTCGAGTGGCTGCGACTTCGATGCCTCGCACACCACACTAATTGACCTTGGGGTGCCTGCTGCCTTCCTCGTCCCACAGTCTCTTGCACAGTGGTTGATAGGAGCTTATTATATGGTGTTAACTAGCGATTATTAGATTAGGAATAGTGGTGTTTAGGTTCTTAACGAGTGGTATTCCCGGAATCTGGTTTGGAGCTTATTTATGGATTAGCGGGATGCTCGTAAGCGGTATTTAGTGGTTTTATCATGGAGATCCCGGTTGTGATCACTTTTAGTGCATTCGGGATGGAGCTAGAGGAGTATACCACGCCTACACCCAAGGAGAAGCCGAGAGGCGAAGCCGAGCTGCCTCGATGCTTGTAGAAGACCGAAGACCATCTCAGGAGAAGCTGTCACGACCGAGATGGAGCATCACGATCAAGATCCAGCCTCAGTTGAAGCTGTCACGACCGAGATAACAATGCCGTGATTGCGACTTAGCCGCAGTTGAGGTGTCACGATCGCGACTCCCTATCACGATCGCTATCGGCCATGAACCTGAGAACTGGAGCAAAGTCACGATCGCGGCCCCTGTGTCACGTTCATGACGCGGACACGGACGGGCCTTTAAATGAATATTTGATTCGAGATTTTATATTTTATTTCCACATCTTTTTAGTTATTTGAATTTACTTTTTATTCCCTTTAATTGGAGACTATATAAGCCTTAGGAAATTAGGTTAGAATAATCTTTATCTCATTATTCTTTTGCCACATTCATTTAGAGAGAATTCAGCAACAACCAAGAAGAAAGCTTCCACCTTTATTCCACTTTCATCATCCTCCCTGGTTTGTTTTCTCATCATTCATCCATATTATTCATTGCTTTCGAATGGCTATGTCTGGCTAAGTTCTCTATAGTTCACTCTTAAGGCTGAAGCCATTGTTTTAGGTTTGTTGTGAGAATTCTTATGTTTATGTTCTAAAGTTAATTTCATGATTGTTTTATAATCTCTTGTGTTTTATTGTTTATATTGATTGATCTTGATTTTATCTAGATTGCAAACTAGGTTAATTATTATCCATCATATTGCTAGGCTTGATAATTCGATTTGAAAAGTCTTGTCTTTAGATAGCAATCAGAATTTGCATAGACTATTTGAGAGTGCTTATTGTGTAGAGATTATAAAACTGTGTCGAGTATCGGCGATTTACCAATGGTATTGCATAGGCCTACTTATCTTTGATCTTTATGTTGTTGTGCTTTTGAACCTTGGGATTTCCTTGGTTATTGCTTACAATAAGGGTCTCTAGGACTATTTGGACTAGTTGCTATTTACGAACAAAGAGTAGGACAAAGGAATTAACCAATTCAGAATATAAATTAATAGAATTTGATTATCAACATTCCAATTGAATAATGTGTTGATGCTAGAAAGAGTGAGCTCCATAATCATAATTGTTTACAACCCAATCAACATCGCTTTTACATTTTCTCAATTGCTTAGTTACTAAGATTACACATAAACAAAACATTGTTACTACTTGGTAGCACCATAGGAAATAAACTAACGTTCTGGCTCTCTTGGGATTTGACCCCTGCTTACCGCTTTACTAGTGGATTTGTTAAGTTGGGTATCTTTGATAGGCACAACAACTTTTAGCCTCATCAGTGGCCAACTTATTTTGCACCGGGAATTGGGTTTGACCCTGGTGGCCTTGTGCTTGGAGGGCGAGAGCCCGCGAGTGTTGTTCGGTCTGTCTCTTGGATACCCATGGTGTGTTTCCCTTTTGACCAGTGCCCTGTAGGTGCCCCCGCTTCTTCGAGGGCTCGTCCCCATGGTTTCGGCCCGTGATTTTGTCGGACTCGATTTGGCCATAGGCCTTTTGTAGCATCCGGTCGTACCTGAGGTATATGTTCTAGTCGTTGATCTTTTGTCTCAGTTTGTCTTTAAAGTCAGAGTCATCGAGGAGTCCCCCGAAGAAGGCATGTCTAGCACCATCCTCGGTGAAGTCATGCGCCTCGAGCGCTATTGCAGTGAACCTTCGTACATAAGACTCTAGGGTCTCGCCCACCTTCTGTTTGACCCCCTGGGTCTGCAGCATCGTCACTTTACGTTTCTTGGAGGCGCTAAAATGGGTGATGAAGCGCTCCTCCAGATCGTCGAAACACTAGATGATTCGTTTCAGGAGTGACAGAATCCAGGAGAGGGTAGTCCCATATAGCATGTTCGGAAAGCCTTTGCACATGGTGGCGTCATCAGCGTTACATGTCAGCATGTCATAACGGTATCGATTGATGTGGTCCCGAGGGTCCTCATTGCCCATATACTCTTTCGAGGTAGGATACTTAAAGTCGTCCCAGACGGGGGTGTTAATGATGTGATCGGCGAAGATAGTACCGCCTCAAGAGTTTGACCACGTACTGATTTGATGGCCGTAATAAGGGGCGGGTAAGGTATTGTATGGGCCATGTGGTCGTAGCCCCATGTGCTGCTCGTGGCTATGGTATTCGGGCATGTAGTTGGTGTATGGGTTGTGAGGAGGATCAACGATGGTTGGAGCAAAGGTTTGGGGTGCATATTGTTCATGGGGTCGCGGGGGTAGATGTCGTTGTTCGTGTAAGTTGGGTGGCATGTACCGAGGCATGTAGGGTTCGTGGATTCGTGAAGGTGGGCGTTGAGGCTCATAGGGTGGTGTGTTGGGGCGTAAGGTGGTTGCCTGGGGTGCGTAGGGTTCATGAGGTTGTGCAAGATGGTCGTTCAGGTATTGGGGTGGTGCAGAGTGACAGCCCGGGCCACACACTCAGGGTATTCCGTCGAGGCTGGGAATCTAAATGGGCGAGCTCGCGCTCTCTCGCGAGTCGGGACTCTTCGTCCAACAGGGCTAGTGCGAGCTCGTCCTAATGACACTGCCTTTCCTCGTTCTCTTCATGGAGACGTTGTTCCATCTCTTCATGTTGTCTCTTTGTTTCTAGAAAATGCTGATATTTGTGAAACTCGGCCATATCCGCAGTCAAAGCGATGTTGCGGCTCCGATGAGTGTTCTCGCCTACCGAGGCGTTACCTGCTCGGGAGCTAGTGTCACGTCGTCTGGCTGGTGCGTTGTTGTTACGTCGTCTGCTCGACGCGCTGTTTTGGCTAGCCATTCGGTACTACTAGTTTGTTTAAGTGCGTGAGAAAGAAACCACGGTCGGCGCCAGGGTTGAAGTCTAAGTTCTCGTTGAGCCAACACGACTCGTCGAGTGGCTGAGGTCCACTCTTCTCGTCCTGAGCTGAGGGTAAAGACAGTTGAACCTTCCAAGAGTACCGGGTGCTCGTCTATCGTCCTTGTTTCGTCCTCGAGGATGTACCTGCAAGACCAAACCCAGGGGAAAGGGGGGGCTTCCTCTGAATTTGGCTCTCCGACGCTCAAGTCAGTAGCATCTCAAAAGAGGGGATAGATAATAAGTGATGCTCGAGGGTAATAAGACAAAAGGGTGCCTTTTAGCTCTGCATTTTGGCAGAGTTTTGGTACGGGTGAAATGTGATATCCCTCTCCGTACTCCGCATTCTAGTATTTATACGAGAGAATCTTTGGGCCTTTACTTATGGGCCTTTCTCCCTTTTATATGTATAAAAGCTCATCGGGATTAAAACAAGACTGTGGGACCCGCCCCAACATTCACTTCTTTCAGTTTAGGCCCATTTAGCTCATTTTTTTATAAATGGATCAATGTTTTAAATTTTCATAATTTATATTTTAATTCGGTTTTGAATAATTTTACAACAGTATTTCCTTTCATTATTTAAATATTTTTGTGATGTAAGAGTCACTTTCATCATTTATTCATCAATTAAAAGAGGGTTTTTTCTTTCTAATAAATTCCAGTATTTTATCTCATAGGTTTGTAGCCTATGAACTTGTATTTTGTTATTGATTTAGTGTTTGCTAATCTTTGTGATTCCGATTACTAAAAGATCTACACTCCCCTAGTTAAGCATACATTAGATAAAACCATATTTTATTCTGAGGTAAATTAACAACACTGAGTTGCACATTCCACAGAAGCTGAATTCAACATATCATTTGGATGCTTTCACAGCTGAAGTAACAGCAGAGGAGGAGTTGCAGACGAAGGAATCATATCTTTGGAGCAGATAAGCGACGATTAGACAACCGGTGAGATGGACTGTATCCTTGGCAGCACACTGCTTATTGTTTGGGGCTGGGGTTCCAGTCTGAGGCCCATTGGACCAGTACAAGTAGTCGAGCAGTCCACGGCCCTTCTCCCCAACAAACCGATCCGGGAGAAAAGTCTCGGGGTCCTTGAACACCTTTGGGTCCCTCATAACCAGCTTCTGGTAGCCGCATAGCAGCTCACCCTTCTTCACCTGGAACACCGAGTCGTCGCCGGAGCTGAGGAGGAAGTCCTTCCTGGCTCGACCGTACTGGAGGGGCACTGGGGGGTTGAGCCGAAGGGTCTCGTATACAAAGGACTCAACGAGGGGCATACGTTTGACCGAGTCAAAGCCGAGGGTTGAGGCGGTGCTGTTCTGCCGGACCTCGTCACGGAGCTTCTGTTGGAGGTCAGAGGAGGAAGTGCCCAGCTGGCTCAGCAGGGTCGGGAGGAAGACGGAGAAGCCTCCGTAAGCGTTGAATCCTAATATGAATAGGATGTTCTGGATGGCTTGATGTTCGGTCAGACCGAACTCCTCCGTCTGCGCCCATTTCACCATCTCTTGCCCTTCCGTCGCCACGAACTTGGCTAGCTTGTTGTAGTCACCTCTGACCAATGCAAAAGGGTAGGCGAAAGAGTGGAGGAAGATCTCAACAAGAGGCTGGAAGGCGTTAATGTAGACAGTGGGGAGAATCTGAAGAGCCAGCCACTTGTCCATCATCATGTAACCGGACTCCGCCACCTCCGGAGAGGACGCCGGGTCCGCTCCTACGATACTCATGCTCAGGAATCTGAACAGGCATTTTTGCATCGGAATGAAGTAGCTAGCCGTCGATTCCTTCAACAGCGTCTCGTCAATGGAGTTCCACATTGTATCTAGGCTTGATAGGAGGGAAGATACCCACACCCTTGAGCTTCTTTTCAGGATATCAATTGCAAACTTCTTTACCTGCGTCATCCATTTTCTATTAAGTAGTCGTAACATTGTTATGAAATATATTTTCTACTTATTTTTAATTGTAAATATTAACTTATATTTACATAAGTTTTTAGTGAGCGAGTTGTTACTTGTAATTAAACGAGAATAAATACTATTTATTAGATATTTTCAAATTTAATTACTAAGATTGATTCGATGATCAATTGTTAACACAATCAAAGGTTATAGTCAATGTCGATTAACGGGTCAACCCCTTGACCAACATTTGTAGAGGATTTTATTGTTTAATTTGAATTTGATCGTATTGATTTTAGACCGCTTTTAGGATTAGAGCTATAAATATTCCAAAATTTAAAAAATCTAAATCTCATTTATTAATTATTATTAGTATTATTTGAGCATCGCCTAATAACGAGGTTTATTTACTAACTAGATGAAAAACAATTTCATCTAGGTGTTGCTGAACGGAGCCCAAAACTAGAGTCAAAAGAATACTTATTTTGATTAAGTGAATGATATGAATTATGCTTTTGTAAACAGATTTAAATTTTTTTAATTTTTTATCTTAGTTTGATAGTGGAAAAGGGATTTAAGCAAGAATTTTGAAAAACTACCATAGACATAATCAAAGCAGAGATTTTAATTAAGAATGTTGAAAAACTACCATAGGCATAACCAAAAGATTTTAATTTAAATCCTTTCGGTGTAACAACTTGGGTGGGATAAATTATTAAGAATTGATAAATTATTTGATAAATTATGATGATGTGTCAAGTATTTGATAAATTATTTGAATTTTTTTAAAATTTATTGGTGAGGTGGACCAATAGTATGATAACAACTAGTGGACTTAACCTCAGCTTTAGTAATTAACAATTGATTTTCTTGCCAAAAAATGTTCCGTCAAAAAATTTGACATTTTTTCTACAATTTTCACACACAAAATTTCAACCAAAATGTTTTAGGTTTATTTTCTCATTTACTGGATTCATTTTCTTCCTAAGTGGTTTATTTTTTCGAAAGGATATTTGTTTCCTAATTACAAAGTTTGTGGAAGAGGTTCACTTCATTTTGATTTTTTCATTTGCTTTCAGAAGGTCCACCATTTGTTAAGCAAGTGAATCATATCAAGACTTTGCGATTCGCGGATTTCACATAATCTTCTTTTTTAAATTTGTAAGTATTATTATTTTTAATAATGCGGGATTGCCTCCTGGAGCAGGATTTCCTTTATTGACCATCAAACAAAACAAGTAAGTGAATCATTTTATATGGAGGGTTAATTTTGTAATCACTATGTTCAATTGCCAACGTTCATGTTTATTTAAAAAACTTTTAAATGTTCATTTGAAAAGCACTAAATATTCATTTATAAGTTATCATGTTTATTGAAAATGTGGTTCATCTGATTTTTGAAACGTTCATTTTTATAAAAAAAATTGGGAAAAAATTTCGCAATTATTTTGGCGGGAATATTTATCATAAGATGTTTGGTGGGAAAGTGTTTCAAACGTTTTGTTGTCGTGAAAATTTTCAAAAAAAGTTTTGGCCGTCAAAATTTTTGAAAATCTTTTTTATGAAAAATTTTGCTTAAATTTTTTGGCAAAAAAATCGATGTTTTTTTGGAATATATTTTTCCACATGTCGATTCATAAGTCATCCGTGTCGATGGTTTATACAATATCTGTATATTTAAAATAACCTATAGATATATTATACTTTATAGATATACATAAACAAATAATGTTAATTATATCATATTGAGTGACAATATAAGTAAATAATCTTTTTCATAGATAATAGTGATTGTGTCTATATAATACTTTCTTTGTAATTGTGATTTTGTATAAAATAGAAAATATTGTTTCTAGTTCAGAATAAAAACATCATATTCATAATACATAAAAGATTTCCTAAATTACATTGTTTCTTTCTATTAAGTGAGCATCCTAGTCATATAATAGTAAAGAAAAGGTGTATAATTTCTTCCACATGTCTTCCAAATTGGATGTCAAGTGGATATTGTGCAAAAAAAAAACAATGCTCTTAAAATATGAAACGTGGAAAATATTATGCACAATGAATAAGAAGATGACATTTGTCCAAATCAATGAAAGCTTGATGCATAGGCTGTTTTTTTTTGTTGCTTTAGTATTATATAGATAGATTTTCAACGATTCTCCCATGTGGAATGATATACTTGGCAAGAAAAGTGAGAATGCATGTGAGCATGTCACGTGGCAAAATAATATTTTGTGAATCATGTACATTTTTTAATAAAAAAATTAACTAATTTTAGCTGAAATAAACTAGCCAAAAAATGGAGAAATTTTATTTCGAATTACTTTCCTGAAAACAAAATTTTGATGAAAAAGTTCAATTTTTCTGGAGCGGTTCATTTTGTATGAAGAAGGTTTATTTGTTAATTAATTATGAGGTCCAATATAAGTGGAAGAGGTTAACTGGATTTTTGTATTGGTGATTGTATAATGTTTTGAGGTTCTTTTGCTTTCGGATAGTTAATTTTAAGTGAATAAGGCTAATAAGTATGAGATTCATTCTATGTGGAAGGTTCATTTGCTAAATAGTAAATACGTTGCTCATTTTATGTGGATGGTTCATTTAATAATTAGAAGATTCATTTTTCAAAGTTTACCTATTTACTTACTAAAGAAAAGTAATCACGTCTATTGTCGTCTCTAGAATTACGATTCTATGTTTCGTCAAGATTGGCTAACTAATCATTGTTTAAAAAAAATAATGGTAATGATTTAAAGATAAACTTTTAAGATTAGTTTTATAATTAGAAAATAAAATTTATATACTTCGATTTTATTTGATAAGTAAAAATTTATGTTTGATTACCTGAAGTTTAATTGATATAATTTTAACTATTATATTATTTTATTATTATTATTAGGATAGATTTTTGCCATAATGCTTGAAATATAGAATTTTATAATCAAAATATAAGTTTTTTATTTTATATTTTATCTAGATTGATTATTTTAATATTTTTTAAATACATTAGCCACAATGTTTGACAGATAGATTTTAAAGATTAATTTGATAGTAAAAAAAGATGCATTTACTTGGAGATAGATTTTAATAATCTTATTTATCAAATAAAGATAGGTTTTATAAAATTATCTAGTAAGTATTATTATCTATAAAATAAATAGATTTATTATCTATCTTAGATCTACATAGTAAAAGTCGAGTACTCCCGTCTACGTTTCGCTTACACATTAAAAGAGCCTATGTGACACTCTAGTTATAATAAATAATCATGTTTATATATTTTGAGATAATATCACAATTTTTAGTTTTTTTATAGTCTATCGTTAATTATATGTATGACATTATAATAAAAAAATTATATGTTAAGATAAGTTATATTTTAGTGATTTACTATAGTAGCTTTGTATAAGACATCATTTCTCACATTCTTGTTATAATATATACGTATAGTACTAAAGTGTAGTTTATATCTATAGTTGTATACTTAAGTTATAAACATTAAGTTTGTCACTAATCTTTCATATTTTATTTTGACATTTGATCAAAATTAATTTTGTACTTGGTACAGGTGATTAACTAGTTTTCTTCTAAACAACCCTCAATGTTATCTTGAAAGTACTAAATGTTTATTTTTGATGTTTTCGTGTTTATTTTCATTGAATTTTGTTCGGTACTCAAAATGATCATTTCACAATTTTTTGCTGTAAAACATCAACATTTTTTGTCATAGAATTTCCCCAAAAAATTTATTTTCATTTTCATAATCTATTGCAATCTTGACAAGGAAAGAGACACTCCTTCCTTTTCAAAGCCATGAATATTATCAACTACAAATATCAGGAACTGGTCCTAGGCAATTGCACGGCTCGCCGTCTTGGAGAGAAGGGAGGCCCCCAAATTTCTTTTTATGATGGAAACAAAGAGTGATCAGAAAGGTATGGACGTGGTCCGCAGAAAGTGTGGATTCAAGTGTTGTTTTGTGGTGGACTATGTAGGGCGATCTGGAGGAATTTGTTTGATTTAGGATGAGTCGATGACGACATAGATTAAAACGTACACAGTACACCATATAGATGTGTTGGTTCATCTCCCTAATGAAGCATCAAGTGGCGATTCACGAGTATTTATGGATGGCCACAAGTTGAGGATAAGCGTTTTAACTTTTGAGTTGATGCACTTGTATCACATGGGATATAATACAAGCGGTTCTGGTTGGGTAATTTCAATCAAGTTCCCCATATTCATGGTAAAAGAAGTGGTCGTCCTCTTAATATGGATTTGATTTTGATGTTTCAAGATGAAACTAAAATCTGTGAACTAGGGAGATCATCAGTTTCAGTGGGAATCAGTTTAGATAGGACAATGGGCAGGAAGGTGTTGGTTTTTATTGTGGAATGCTTCGATTGGGATTTTTTAATGAGAAATGGGGTTAGATCTTTTCTGAGGCAACGCTTCAACACCTTGAGAGATGCGACTCTGACCATGTTCTGATTCAGCTGCAATTTGATGTTTAAAAGGTAGATGACGGTTGGTTGAAGATTCCTCGGCCTCTTTTCTTTGAGGCAATGTGGTTTGATGGTGAGAAATTGTGCAGAATTTTTTTGTAACACTAAGGAAAATCCAGACAACAAATCAGCAGACAATGGGTTTGATTGGGAAACTTGTGAGATGCATTGTGGATGTGAAAAGCTTGGGCTAACTTAGCATTTGGTATTTTCTTATGTGACCTTTGAAATGTGCATGATGTATTGCAGACACTTGAAAAAAGGTAGTATGAATGGTTCCATGGTTCAATACTTGAAACATTTGGAGGAGAAAGAGTGTGTTCTCATGAAGTAGGGGGAGATGTGATACACACGATTATGTCTTGTTTATAGACAAGCTTTTAACATCTTATCATTGATGATATAGGTTATTTTAAGCACATAGAAGATCTTGAAGATGAATCTGCAATGTTTTTAGAGCATTTTAGAAGACTAAAGATCATATACCAAAGACCAAAGTTGAAGACTTAAGACAAGAAGATGAAGAAGTTGCTGAAGAATACTGGCAACATAACCACCTATGCAGCGCCGCCCGC
This sequence comes from Phyllobates terribilis, assembly GCF_046119375.1. Classification (NCBI taxonomy): domain Eukaryota; kingdom Metazoa; phylum Chordata; class Amphibia; order Anura; family Dendrobatidae; genus Phyllobates; species Phyllobates terribilis. The sequence continues at coordinate 45,205 of NW_027367444.1, read as the reverse complement.
CGTCCTGAGATGATAGCATTCAAAAAATGAAGAATTAAATGTGCACCGCCCGCAGTTGTTCCTTTTCGTGTTGATCATGAACGTTATATTATCTTATATTAGTTTAATGGTTGTTACTAGTTTCATTTTGTTACTATTCTAGTTAATTAATTTAGGTATATTAGGGTTACTTAGAGTTGGAAAAAGATTGAGACTCTACCTCCAAACTCTAGGCTTAATTTATGTTTTGATTTTTATGAGGCGCTAAGCCTCCATTGCCTAGCAAGACATTTGAAGCTTTTGTTTGATTAAGTTGTAAGATTTTTTACCTCTCTCTATTGCTTGGATTTTATGTTTTTGTTGTTCGAGACCGATTGGTTTATTTTCTAGTCTAAGTAAATAGTTTTTGTCTCTACTTTATCTATTAGGTTTAATTTTTTTACTATGCATATCTTTATTGTAGTATCAACTGCATCGTACTAGTATCTGGTTGTGCTAGTTTAGTGTAGAAGAGAATTGATCTATAAACTAACATACTATCTAGTTGTTTTATTCTTGTTTATATTCATACATATTCATATCCTTAATGTTGCTATTGAACTGAATCATTGATAGCTTCATCATTATTTATTTATCTAGTGCTAATAATATCTGGTTGTGTTGTTCATTAATTTAGTAAAGAAATTGGGACATCCATTGCATGAAAGATATTAAATAACTATCTAGGATAAACTTGTCATCTAAATAGTGGATACGTTTCTGGATAAGTTACCTCACAAGTAATACATTCACAATCATATTCGTTAGTTGATTGCATGCTAGGATTGTTAAACCAAACCAAAACCCCCTTAATTACTTATGCTTGATATAATATTCATTACATAAGATAAATTCTATCTCTATGTGGACTCGACTTACTTTCTAGGACTACCTATTTTTAGTTGTTTGGACTTTTACATAACTATAATTCTTATGACAATTTTTCGGCCATTATCAAATTGGCATTGCTTTCAAGGAGGCAATCATTTATATCATAGGTGATTTTTATGCCAATCTTGATGTGAACCTATCTTAGGATTCACACCCATTTTGGTGATAGTTCACCTCTTGTGTTTGATCCAGAAATCTAGAGAACTCTACTGCAAACTCGCCAAGATGTATGAGCATTGTTTCAAGAGGATGACATGATGGTTGATCGTATTACACTTATCTCTGATAGCTCCTAATTTGGAGCAACTGACAAGTATTGCAGAGTTTCCCGTCCTTGGTGACAGAGAGATCTAGAGAATAATAAACATTGTAATCCTCTACAAGCTCAGCAGTTCACGCCTAGACCTCAAAGTTAGAATTCTAATTCGTCCCATTTTATGGATGACATGATGAAAATGTTGGTGCAAAGAAATGTCATCCTCAATTTGAATTTTCCAATTTGGACCAAGGTGTTGTGCAATTCAGAGAAACTACAAGAGCGACTATTCAAAATTGGAAAGGCAGGTAAATCAGATTGCTCAAGATGTGAGTAAACTCGAGGTAAAGGATTCGGACTAGCTTCCCTCTCAAAATGAGGCAAACTTGAACATTCAAACTGTTAGTTTGATAACTCTGGCATGTGGAAAGATATTCGAAGAGAGTGATACAAGAATTAAAGCATACCAAATCAGTGGCACAAGATAAACACATAACTGAGGATAAACATAACAGTTCGAAGCTGAGCACTGATTAGTAGGGCACTGATTAGTGTTATTGCCTACAAGAATTGAAGCTGAGCAATGACACTAATCAGTGCCCTACCATTGTCCGGTGGCCTACAAGAATTGTAGGCCACCGGACAAAGGTAATATCTTTCCGGACAAAGGTAATATCTTTCCATCGGGCAGAGGTAAAGGATTCGGGCTAGCTTCGCTCTACAAGCTCAACAGTTTGAATGGTAGGCCACTGGACAAAGGTAATATTTTTCCCCTTGTTTTTGTGGTTTGTTTCGTAGTTTATTTTAGCACTGGCCTGCAGGAAAGGGGAAAAAGTAATTGAAGTTGAGCAACGACACTAATCAGTTCCCTACCATTCAAACTGTTGTTTGTGTGGTTTGTTTCGTAGTTTATTTCAACACTGGACTGCATGAAAGGGAAAAAAAAAGTAAAAATGGTAGGGCAAGGCCACCTGCCCCATGGACGGCGATTGTGTCCTCATTTTAGAAACATAGAATTGATTTTGTAAAGTCTCAAATTAAAGGCAGCAACCCCTGCTAATATACACATTTAAGATGTGCGTATATGAAAGTATTTGACTGTATTTAGTGTGTTATTGAGCTACTTTAGAGAACATTTTGATTAATTGAAGATTCTACATGAAGTGTGCTATTATGATGATTTATAAGAGATTTATAAGGCTTTGAAGACTTAGAAGAGTTAAAGAGGAGATCAAAACTGAAGTCAAAGCCGAATACAGGTTCAAGAAGAAGGACAAGAATTTGAGTTATAGAACACTATACTAAGTTCAAATGGTTAGTTATCTCACATCTGATGCTGATATGAGGTGATTACATGTCTAGAAGTAAGATATTGAAGTCTACTTTATTCCCTCAAAATATGCATGTAATCGGAGTTTGGAGTAAGACTTATGGTGTTTTTTATACAATGTCGCAAATGCTGAAAATTGGTCGATCCGCGCCCGCGGAAGATGTTTCTATGACTGTTGATCATGTTACGTGAAGAGCAAGCAATTTGTCATTCCACACCCGGGGATTTGCGTCAGAAGAAGACCCCAATTTCTCCTTTTTCTTATTTTTGGTTAAGTAATTCTATCTTTGGTTATTCCCTTTAGACTTATTTTAATAGTTTATTTTTGGTAATATGGAGATTTGTAGGTTTAGTAGCGTAGAGATAAACAATTCCAATCGCTAACCTTTCTACCCATTCAGTTTAGGTTTATCGTTTTCTAAGATGAATAATAAATAAGCTTTTGTGCTTAGTTGGATCTTAAAGTTTCTAGTTTATTTAAAGTTGTGAGATTTTTTATTCCTTACGTTGTGCTATTGTGTTATCTTTTCTCTTGCGTTTGAATTGAATTAGGATTTGATTGATCTAATTGCTAGTTTGGCCAATTAGTTTTGTGTTGATTTTATCCGTCACTAGGGTAGATTGTATCAGTTTGAGCATTCTATTGTTTTGAAGCAATTGTGTCGTGCTACTATCAGTTTGAGCTAGTTCATCGTAGAGAAAATTGATTAATGGGTTAGATTAGTATCTGTTTGAGCTTTGCTACCATCATATCCTATCATATCTTGCTTATTTCCTCTATTAGTTTGAACAATTCACGTTTTCATGGTTACTAAGGTAGATAGGATTAGAATTCACAGTTTGAGGTTCAAGTTATTTTCGAGTCGGAATAGAAACACATTACACTGTTGGTATTGAATGAATTATATGATCAACTCGTCTTCTAGAGATGGATAGTATCTGACTAAGCATTTCTTCCATTCTATAAATCCTTCCTTTGATTGTTTGTCTAGTTGTTTGTTGTGTTGTGTTGATTGATCTGTTCTACAAAAAACCCTTCATCTTTGTTAATATAGTTAGCACAATAGTATAATTGCAAGTCTTTTATACATCCCTAAGGATTCGAGTCGTAATTCTATTAACTACATATTTGTTAGTTTAAGGAATAGTCGAAATTAGAGATCTATATCTCACTTTTGCATAGCCGGTATTTGGTGGAGTTAACGACCTTTCAAACATATGCTATCAGCCCCCTAAAATGCAGCGCCCGTCGCATTTATTCCAGAGAAAATCACCGCAACGGTACCCGCTGCCACATAGGTAGCGGTCGCCGCCCCTTGTGCAGTCTTTAGGTATTTGTACAACTTTAAAGTTAAAAAAAATATAACCAAAAAATGCGGGGGGGGATAAATAGCGAGTTAAAAGAGTAGTGGAAAAAAAAAACTGAGAGAGATAAAAATAGTTGTCAACCGCGCAGGTCAAAAAAATGGTTGGCGCAGTACAGGAGCTCCGCATAACAAATGGAGAGTGATTTATGGGTAAAAAACTCCTCATCTGTTATGCAGAGTTTCGGAACTGCGCCAGCCACTTTGGGGAGATTGAGAAGTTGCTGAATTAGAGGAGTTCCTACATAAGCAACACCAACCAGTAGCTCACCAGCATTGCAACCACTCACCATCCACCTTCGTTGTCCTATGCCGCACTCATGGCCACATGTAAGAAGAGAAGTTGAAGAAATCCCAAAGCGGCACCCGCCACCTCCATATCAGCTCCAGTCACCTTGCATATGTTCGAATCCGCGCCCGCTACCAAAAACCAGCGCCAGCCACTGTCTATCCGGGTTATTTTACATCCCTTTTCTCCTAAACTTAGCTGTGTAGTAGCTTTATATGTCAACCCTTAAGCTTTAAAGTGTCATCTACTGCTCAGCGCCACCTATACCTAAATCTAAGTACTCCAAGGCATATGAGGCCCAGAGAAAGTATGGAACCACTAGGGAGATGGTCTCCACGATATTCGTTGATCATGCGACTATGCTCTAACTATGTTTAGATGCTTGTACACGTCTAATGTTTGATAAATGTGGATTGAAAACTTCTATGACAAAGTGGCCCCGACCTTCGTGGGGTGGACTCATGAGTTCCTGGCAATGTTGGATGATTTGGGAGACAGTTCAGTAGATGAACGCTCGCAAGCGCTCAATTATGTCGGAGTTTCATGACTATGGAAGTGAGGATCGTCGCCAGTATAGGGCTAAACAGGATATGCGTTGACATCAGTACACCCAACATCAACAAAACGACAACATCAGAGCTTTATGGAAGAAGATGCACCACTGGAATAACTTCATGAGTTCCAACCATCATGGATTTCCACCACTTCACTAGTAATGATACTTTTCCTACATCCCTTTATTATTTCCATCTTATTTCATTAAGAATAATGTGTATTCAAAGTGTAGGGGAGTCGATTCTGTATTACTACTATTGTTTAAATAAAAAAAGAATTACTAAAGCATGACAAAAATAAATAAACAGAGCTAAATAAAATTTCATGATGGACTTAAAATTCGAGAAGGATGTTCAAGGTAAAAAACATGTAGTCTAGCGGACATTAGGTCTGGGCAATATAAAATTCGGATTGATTGTGAGATTGTTAGTCCAATGAGAAAAATATAATGAGAATGTTAGGCGAAAATCTAAAAGCTCCTAAGCTAAGTTAGAGGGAAAAAAAATCGTGTTTCAAAACAGTAGGACTATCAATTTACGCGATGTTTTTTTTTTTTTAACAAGCAATACAAAGGACTCCTATAAAGGCAGTCCTAAATCATCGGAGCGGATGATCTTTACAAACTCCCAGAATCGGGGAAGATTTAAGGATTGGTCGACGATGCTTTGGGGCATCAATAAGTTATTGATCTTCTGAGTGACAGTATCCATGTTTGCGATATCCCAGTTACATTTTGCCAAGAAGTCTGCTGCTGCATTTGAAGATCTAGGGACGTGATTGTAGATTATTTCACTGAAGGTATTGCAGATAATCTTGGTATCATGAATAATGTTCTTGATCTCCCATGGAACTTTCCACGTATCACGAAGACAATTGATAACCGTTAGGTTGTCACCTTCCACAATGATTTTCTTCACTCCATTTGCTTGGGCAGCCCTAAGGCCAACTGCAGCAGCCAGGGCTTCAGCATGAAGTGGGTTAACAGTTAGGATAGGATTCTGATGAGCTTTTATGATTTTACCAGAGTGGTCCTAATTATGTAGCTATACTGCATCCACCATTATTAGCTGCACCATCGAAATTAAGTTTGACCCAATTCGGTCCTGGTTTTTTCCAAGCTTTATTCTTTATAATGTTATTTCTCTTATTACTGTCCAGTTTTACGTCCTTTTTGGATTCCCAAAGTCTGTGTTGTGTGAGTGCTCTCGAAATGATCTCTTCATGGGTATTGGGGGCCGTAATTGTTTCATTTCGAAAAACAATATTATTGCCAGTGTGCCATATGTTCCACCAGATATAGAATGGCAAGGTTGATATTTGAATTATTATTCTTAAAACAATATAGTGAGTGAAGGAAGTCGTGATGATTTGAAATATTATAATTGATATTAGTTTTTGAGCATAAAAGGTAAAATATTTGCTTAGTGAAGTTACAACCAAAGAAAAGATGATTGGTATTTTCAACAGATTGATTGCATAATTGACAAATGTCATAAATTATGATAGTGTTTATTAATTCTTTCTTGTAGTAGGGAGATTGTCTGTGGATGCTTTCCAAAGAAAATTCTTGATTTTAGCGGGATATCATATTTCCACAATTTATCATCAAACTGATGAGGATTATGTTTTTGAATTAGTTTGAAAGCTGTTTGAGAAGTGAAAATACCCGAGGAAGTAGGGTTCCAGATTAAAGTGTCTGGAGTGTAATGCCTCGGAATATAGATTTGTTTAATTTTATCTACTATATGACCCGGAAGTGTTTGAGTTAGTTTTTGGTGATCCCATGTTTTTGGAATCTGTAATAAAGTTAGAGACCTTAAGATTCTGGTCGTTATCATTTTAAACATACTAATGTTGGTACCTGGGATCCAATGATCTTCCCAGAAAGAAATGGAATTCCCATCCCCAACGATCCATGATAGATTTAAAAGGAATTTTTTCTTGAGAGAAAGCAGACGGTTAAATTGTCAAGAGAATTTGTATGATGGTTGAATCTCTTTAAACGGGGTATTCTTTATGTATTTTTTCATAAATGATTGAGCACCATATCGAATCTCGATGTTGGGGACTTATGTTGCACTTTCGAATTCCATGCAGAAAAGTGGAATCGACATGCACTTTTCCGAATTATTTTAAACTGAATTTTTTTATTTTTTTTTTTGGATTCTGAAGACCGAAAACCATTCATATTCTATATTATAAGTGCCCCTTTTTAGTATATTCATGTCTAACACTTTTTAGTATCTTTGATTTATGGAACTATAGAAGATATAGTATACAAGTATAATGTATTTCGTAGTTATTTCCTTTCAAAAAACGTGCCCTGGGGGTCCTGCAACGATAGGTACGTTGCATGTGAAATGTAGGAAATAGTAATGTGTTAATTGAATACCTAAGGTACTTGGTCCCTATCCGTCGCTCTCTGAAAACGACTCATGCAGGTCACAGCTGGCAAGCCGGCCAGTACCTATGTTATATACACACATGCAACACACACATGCAGTACAAATTAATCTGCTATCGATCGCTTTTTGTTGTCATTCGTATTGTGTGGAGTGTATCGGTTTGCTACTTTATCATTTATGTAATGTACTTGCCCTCAATCAGGGATTCCCAAAATATTTTACATGAAACTTAAGTGTGTTAGCAAAGCCCAATTGTAACAATTTGAAATGACCTACATATATATTTCATCTGGGATAAATTTGAAATGGCTATTCAAAGCCGGTTAACAGGTTTGTCAATTGATCTGTTAACAAGCTTAATTAACAATTTGGTTCCAACTATCGTTTTCTATTGCTTTGTCAGTCGAGCACGCGATTTTGCTTTATATATTAAAGTCTAGGTCCTTGTTCATTCGCTAGGATAAGAGTTAAAAACTTAGAGACAATCCGGCGGTTCGAAGAGCTGCATCACTGAAAACGCCGGTCCGCCGTCTTGACAAAAAGTATAAGGTATTGTGGATCTTCTAAGTAGACAAATAAGGATTCCAAGCGCGATGGAAGTCCCTTCTACACCTGCCAAGAAATCAGTTGTTTTATTACTTTCTCTGAAACAATGATTGAACGTAGAGCTGAGGAAGTATTTTTGTATGGTTTGGATGTCTTGTATTTATGGTCGAAATAGTCATGAAATATGCCATATTTGTTTAATTGCGTTGATAACTGTAAGGTTGTCTCGCTCAATAATGATATTCAGGAGGTTTAGTTGGAGAGCAGGTCGAATAGGTGAAAGTGTTGCATGAGCCTCTGCTTGAAGAGTTGGACAGTTATGGATGCGTGAGTTGGATAGGGAAATAACATTTCCATCCTTATCTCGGATAACAAATCCTATGTACGTGGTGCTATTGGGGCGGACCAAAGCGTCAAAATTAATTTTAAACCATCCCGGAGGAGGGCGGTTCCAGGTAGCGTACGATTTCGGTTTTTGTGTAGGACATTGAGGTGATTACGATGATGGTTGATTTATTTTGGTAGATTCGTTCCAGTTTGAAGGTCAAAGAAGGCCGTTTTGGCAGGTGTGAATGTGTTGTTGTTGGAGTTGGTGTTAGGATTGAAAATTTCTGAATTTCTTTGATGCAAGAGAGCAGACCATGGGAACACATCTGTTCTGGTTTTGAATTGGACTGAAAGAATCTGTGAAGATCATCATTAAAGTTTCCGGAGAAGGTCCATTGAAAGAAATGCCGAATACAACGTTCAAGATGAAGCTTATTCCCAACCGTGTTTGGGCAGTCAAAAAACAAATGTGATGTGTCCTCTTGTTGAGCGCCGCAAAAAAGGCAGTTACTCGGAACTCTATTGAAATATTTGTTAAGGCGTTCAGTTGTAGGGAGGCAGTCGGAGATCGCCTTGCACAGAAAATTTTGGATTCTCGAAAGATGTTGAGATTCCATATTTTTTGTAGTAGAGTGTCATTGGCATCTGAACGTGTATTCCTGATAAGAGGCATTGCTTCTTTGTAGAGAATTCACCCTTATCTATTTTCTCGTATTCCTTTTCAATTGTTCCATTTTCATCTTCTTATTTCTCATTTCTAGAAACAATTCCACTACTATCATTTTTTTGATTAAAAAAATTTATTACTATCTTATTAATTTTAAATGCATTTTTATTTTATCTAATGCAAATTTTCTTCTCTTAATATTACTTTATCTTAATTCAATACATAATATTTTTTCTCCTTCCTCCTTCTCTATCTATTTCCTCTCCAATTATTTTTTTCTTAAAGGATAGAGGGAGTAGAATTTAGCATAGCTCAAGCATGATAGAATAGAATTAGGTTAATCGTTGTTTGTGTTAGTCCCATTAACCATAGACTCAAGTCACGCCCGGCTAATTGATTCATTGTTGGTATGGATTCAAATAGATATAATTTGAATGAAAATGAAATCGGTGGGTTCGTACCTTGGCATGCTCCTCCTCAAGAGTATCAAGGTAAGCACAAACCCTTATGTCCCCTGTGTAGCTGATACTGGGCATGAAGTCGCCGACGAGAATGTTCTTCTTCTCAACTATGTCCATGTCGAAGAGGGCTGAGAAGGACTTGCAGTCCAGGACGGTGATGACATGGGGTTGACATCGGCGAAGAAGGGGAAGCAGGGCGGCACGTTGGTCCTGAACACCGGGCTCTTGTGCTTCTCCACCCGCTTCCTGAAGAAGTCATCCTGCCCCTTGAACCAGAAGTAGTCCAGCCGGTCCGCTAGAGGCCCCACCACCGGCCACCCATATGACCCCGGGATCGATCTCACCGTCGTCGTTGATATCGGCGTCGTCGACGACATCACCCTCATCATTATTAGTCTGTCTGTCTCCACACATTATTCTATAAAATTAATTGATTTATAGCCACCCATGGATGATTGATTTCACTACCCCATATTACACACAGTATTCACGTGGGACCCTTAAATGGGGTAGGGACCTACTGTACTCATTGATTACAAGAAATTTGTACGTATGCCCATGCATCCCACATCACACGCGCCCTCCGGCTACTGCCCAGAAATACACAAGTCAAGTTAGTATTCAGAAGAGCAAACTGCCAGAGAGTAAGGCACGGCCTACGCTTTAACCACGCCGCGTGTCTTAGAGATAGAAAATTGTTGAGAAGCTGGCAGGAAGATTGCGAAGGAGATTCGTTAGAACTCGAGGCGCAGGACACCATTAATGGCAGCTACAAATTTGAGAATTATCTATCTTTCACCAATCGAGATCTTAGAATACCTATCCTAATTAGTTTATTTTTAAGTTTGTTTTTTCCAGATTTGATCTTATTGGACTTTTATATTGTTTTCTAGTTTAAAAATAGTTAGTTATAGTGTTAAGATCTTCCCTATGATTATTTTTCTACTTAAGGAAGGCTTTTTCTAGGGGAATTAGTATCTAGTTTCACCATTCCATTCCACAATATTCTTACTTTTAAAATAATTATTCCTTTGCTATGAGAAGCTAATTTTATCATTAATTTTGCTTGATAATTGGGAATTATAATGGTTTTTGGTTTTGTAAGTATCTTGTCTATGCACGTTATTTGGTATTTCTCTTAGTTATAAAATTATTGTTTATATACTTCTTTGCTAGGTTGATCATCTAGTTTAATTAATAGAATTCATATTAATAGAATTTTTCAAACCTGGTTGCCAGTTCTAATCTAGTAGCACAAACACATTATGTACTTGACTGATTGTGTGTATTTAATGTGGAGAGTTAGCATACACCTGAATTAGATTTGACTCGTTACGCTTTAATTCATGTGTCTTGTGAGTTCTCGGAGAGTATGGACCTAAATCTATTATTAAAGAAACATAGTAATTAGATTTGTCTAGGCAATTATATCAGATTGGGATAAGCATACGTTGGAATCAAGGCTAGTAGGTAAACAAGATACAAGGAGCGAAATCGGCTATTGAGTGAAACATTTTACCATCAGACATACTAAAACTCAATAAATCTGTCTGTTCTTTGTTGTTACTCTTTTTTTGATACTCTACAATTTAAAAATACCCCATTTCTTTCTTTCTTTTACTAAAATTTGCAATCTCTTACTACTATTGTGACATTCTCTTGTGAGAGACCGTGTGCTTAACGCTTAGTTTTGTAATCCAATGATCATTCAAATTATTAATCTGACAGTCATAACAAGAACACGTCAAATTTTAACGTTGTTGTAGAGGATTCTATTACAGTTTAGTAGTTAAAGCTTACAGCTTTGCATGAATCTATCTTATGACCCACACTCGTCGTTCTTAGAAAAAATCCTAGTTTATGTTATTTCCATATACAGGGAGAAGACTTCGACAAGACACGAGAGATGCGATGATGCTGAACAATTAGCTGCAGTTTTTGTTGCTGCAAAAGAAGCTCGATTGCATGGAAATCTAGGAGGTCGAGCAAATTGCTACAGTAGCTCGATCTAACGCCCACCATTAGAAAATCACGGTTTAGTGATGGGTTTGGATACCATCTCAAAAATTGAACATTAGCGACAAATATAGCGACGAATAACATACCCGTCGCGGATATTGCCACAAACCTTAGAACCTGGTTAATTAGCAACGGAATTCCGTCGCTAATCCATCGTCATTTCTGGCGGTAAAGATGCCGCCAAATATTCAGGATTAGCGACGGAATTCCATCGCTAATCCGTCACTAAATGAAGGGTCAGAGGAAAATTGGGATGGACTAGTAATATCCGTCGCTAATGTGAGCGGTAAAACTACCGCCAATATTTCACCATTAGCGATGGAATTCCTTCGCTAATGCGTCGCTAAACGGGACGCGAGAGAATTTACCGCCTACATTTAGTGAAATTAGCGACAGATGTTTGAAATCCGTCGCTAATATCGTGAAAAAGTTCAGATTTTAACGATTAGCGACGGACGGCGACCGAAAGTCCGTCGCTAATCGTCATCTTCATCCTTTAAGGCGAAAGAGTCTCCGCCACCTCCTTTCACAATTATTTTCCCCGCTCTCAAACCTTCCTTTCACAATTATTTTCCGCCGCCTCGAAGTCACCCCGACGGTCCGTTCCTGCCCAGTTTTCCTCTCCGGTGGTCCGTTCCTTTTGCATTTCCGGCTCCTCCTCCGGCGGTCCATTCCCAGATTTGCTCCTCGGCGGTCAGTTCTCGCAGATCCGGTGGTCTCCCCGGCGGTCCTTTCTCGCAGATCTGGTGGTTTGCAGTTCTCGTTCACATTTCTCCCTTCGAGTTCCGATGGTCACTTCTCCACTTCGGTGCCTCTTCTTCCACTCCGGCGGTCGCCCTTTGCAGTTCGGCGATCGTCCTTTGCAGTTCAGCGGTGGTCTCTTCGTAGTTCTCATGCAGGTTCGTTTTTTTTGTAATGCTTTATTTTTAATTGAAATATTACTATATTATATAGATTTAGAATTATATATATAATTGGTGGATTAGGATTATTTAGAATTATATAGAACCTTTTAGGATTTAGGATTATATATATAGAATCATATAGAATTTTTGTAAATTAATAATTATTTAATTTTTATTTAGATTTAGAATTATATAGAATTTTGTTAAAAATTGATCGATTATATATAATTGTGGTTTAGGGTTATAGAGGGCTGATTGGGTGCGAGCTTATTTTCGGTGCGGACTAATTTTTGGTGCGGACTCTGCGGACTATTATAATGCACCATTATATTACTAGATAGTGCACCAGTGCATTACTATAAAGTGCACCAGTGTACTATCGTAGAGTGCACCTAGTAGTGCACTACTGTAAAGTGCACCAGTACACTATTGGGGTGCACTTAGTACACCAAGGAGTGCATCTTAGTACACCGAGAAGTGCACCTTAGTACACCGAGAAGTGCACCAGAAGTGCACCAGTAGTGCACTGAAAGAGTGCACCAGTAATACACTTGATAATGTACTTAGAGTGCACCATAATATGTTGAAAAATGCACAGTCCGCACAGTCTGCACCAAAAATCAGTCTGCACCGGAAACGTCTTCTAAGGGTTATATATATAATTAATGGATTTAGGATTATATAGAATTTTTATATATAATTGATGGATTATATATCATTGTGGATTTAGGATTATATATATATAATTGATGGATTAGGATTATATAGAATTATGAAGAATTTTTATGGGTTTAGAATTTAGGATTTAGGATTATATAATTTATGTTGGAAATAGAATTATATAGAGCTATATATATAATTTTTATGGATTTAGAATTTTATTGGTTTCGGATTTGGGATTTAGAATTTTTTAGATTAGGATTATATATTATGTTGGAAATTATTTAAATTTTTGTGAATTTAGGATTATATATAATTGTGGATGTAGGATTATATATAATCGTGGAATTAGAATTATATAGAATTATTTAAATTCTTGTTGGATGATTCTTAAAATATTAAAATATGGTAATATTATAATATCAAAATGTGAATTAAGAATAATATAAAAATGAGAGTTAGGATTAATCCTAATTCTCAGTGTACATGTAATACATGTGTCACAATAAAATAAATTAGAGAAGATTTAATTAAGATAATAAACACAATTAGATGTGAATCCTCATCTAATTATTCGCGCTACAAAAATGGATCAACATCGTGTTGGATGTATCAGAGACTCACGAGGGGGTTGCTAACCCCAGGATTTCCAAAAAACATGGATTGAGTTATTCAGTTTGCCTTAGGTCATCCAGCTTGTATGAGTGGAGTCCAGATTAAATGCCCTTACCCTAAGTATGCTTGTAGAAATAAAAGCTATCGAAATACCGATGATGTTGACTTCCATATTTTGAAGAATGGGTTTGTAAAAGTTTACCAAGTATGGGTTTTTCATGGCGAGGGGACCGTGTTGAATCCCGGAGGACAACAACATGTCGTACCGGAGAATGATGTCGAGGGGGCTGAGTTCGCCTCCGGTCATAGAATGATACATGATGCCGTCGGTCCATAAGTAGTCTTCCAAGAAGATGAGCCCCTGAATGTAGAAGCTCGGAAATTTTTTGATATGATGAGAGCGACCGAACAAGAAATATGGCTTGTTAATAACAGACACTCTCTGTTTTCTGCATCTACTAAAATGATGGATATCAAGTGTCGTCATCAGAGTTCAATAGGTTTAATGGAACGACATGTGTGAGTTCATACAAGAGCTGCTCCCGGAGGACAACAGATGCCAACGAATTTTGCTAACATAAAGAAGTTGGTTAAGGGTTTGGGGTTGCCGGTTGAGGTTATTGATTGTTTTCTCCAAAATTGCATGATTTACTGGGGGAGGAAGATGCAGATAGAAATGGATCGCAAGTTTGTGGTCACCCGCGGTGGAAACCTGTGACCCAATGGCAAATCAAAAAGAAGAAAGGCTAGAGTTCCATATCGGAAAATGTTCTATTTTCCATTAACTCCAAAGCTACGGAGATTGTATGCTTCGAAAGCAACTGCCCATCATATGACGTAGCACGCAGACCATCAGATGGTTGGTGACAAGATGTGTCACCCGTCCGACTCTCCGGCATGGAAAACGTTTTAGTGGTTGCATTATGATTTTGCCGATGAAGTCAGAAATATTAGATTAGGCTTATGCTGTGATGGTTTTCAACATTCAGCAAATTTGGACAGCAATATTTGCCATGGTCGGGCATCTTAACCCCCTACAATCTCCCCTTAAGCATGTGCTTGAAGGATGAGTTTATGTTTTTCACGGTTTTGGTCTCGGGTCCTAGAAATCCGAAAAAACAAATGGATATTTTTCTACAACCTTTGATTGCAGAGTTAAACCAATTGTGGGAGTGTGGAGTCACAACATACGATGTTCATAAACGCCAGAACTTTCAACGAAAGCGGCTCTTATAAGGACAATTAAATGATTTTCCCGCCTATTCTATGTTGTTTGGCTGGAGCATTGCTAGTAGACAAGCCTGCCCTTATTGCATGGAAAAGACAGATGCATTCACGCTGCCCAAGAGTGGTAAACAGTCGTGGTTTGATTGCTCTCGAAATTTTTGCATCCGCGTCTTTCATTTCATAGAAATGTCACTAATTTTCGTAAAGGCAGACAAGAGCGAAAAAGGCTTATGAGGGTGGGAATTGGAGCTGAAATGTTAGCTGAGCTGGATCGTTTGGGATTTAAGAAGGCATATGAACCTGGCGCGGAAAGTACTAATGTTTTATTGTCTAAAGAACATGGATGGAATAAGAAAAGTATCTTCTGGGATTTGCCTTATTGGAGTACGAATGTCATTCGGCATAATTTAGATGTGTTCGATAACGTTTTCAATACCGTGCTCAATTTCCTCGAGAAAACAAAAGGCAATGAAAAATCTTGGGAAGAGTTCAATGACATATGTGATCGGCCTGAGCTAGCTAAAGATAGGGCGATTGGGAAATTTCCGAAGGCAAAGTAAAGATTCTTCCTTGTGTGGATACAGAAAATAAAGTTTCCAGAAGGGTACACGTCTAACTTGTCCAAATGTGTCGATCCTAAGAATATGAAAATGCATGGGATGAAAAGTCATGATTGCCATGTTTTTATGCAACGACTTCTACCAATCGCTCTTCGGGAGCTTCTACCGAAAGATGTCTGAGAGCCTCTAACGGAGCTGAGTATCTTCTTCAAGGAGTTAACTTCCACCTCACTGACAGAAGAAGACATGCATCGCCTGGACCTTAAAATCTCAAAAATACTGTGCAAGCTGGAACGTATTTTCTCGCCCAGTTTTTCGACTCTATGGAGCATCTCCCCCTGCATCTTCCTTACGAGGCGATGATGGCAGGGCCAATTCAATATCGATGGATGTATCCATTTTAAAGGTATTGATCATACAATTGGTGTTTCTCCACCCATTTTTTTTTCTATTTATAACTAATAGATTCCAAAAACAGATATTTGAGGAAGTGAAGAAAAAGGTCAGCGATAAAGGCAGGGTGGAAGGAAGCATTGGCAGCGGATATTTGCAAGAAGAAATCGCGAAATTTACATCATTTTATTTCACTAAAGGTGATCCGAGGTTACCCAAACAGTTGAGAAGAAATGAAACTTGTGATATGGACGTCGATGATAGTGTTAACCAACTATCAATTTTCAAACCCGGAGGGAAGGCCGATGCATGGTAGCAGCAAGAGATATCTTGATGATGCTGAGATTATCGCTGCTAGGACCTATGTTCTTCTGAACTGTCCTGAAATTGAAGCTCACAGAAAGTAAGCATTGCTATAAAGTGCAATATTATACTAGTACAATCACATATCTACTCGACAGCTGTGATTTTGTTTGGGTGTTTTCCTTTTAAAGGGTTTTTGTGGCCGAGTTGCGCGAAAGGAACCATGGAATAAGCGAGACAGAAATTGTAAGAAAGTTTGAGACTGACTTTGCCTCTTGGTTCAAGTCTCATGTAAGTACTTGCGAGATTCATTTATTCTGAGTCTTGCAAAGTGTTGGAACTCTTACAACTGTCTACTTGAACTACAGGTCAAAGATCCAACTGCCTATACCAATCCCTTCATTATGAGCCTTGCAAAGGGGAAAGTGTAGATGATCAACACATATAAAGGGTACTATGTAAATGACGAGGCCTAGATCGTTATGCCTGCCAATTTAATACAATTATAGTATGAAGTATATTATCTAAACGAAGTGATCAGTCTAGAGAAGCAATTCAAAACAACCGACTTTATTATCAGAGAAGCACAAAATAAACACTTGTGGAATAAAGACCGAAAAGAGAATTACTACAAAAATAAAAAATTGTATAAACTTCAATGTCAGGTGAAACAAACTACGAACTTAGCTCCTCATAGAGACGCTAAGAAAATAAACTATGAAAAAACTGTTTGACTCGTCATTGTCTTATCCCCAACTATAACTACTTACCTCCTAGTAAGAAGACTATTTTTATAGAGAAATCCACCTATTTAATCTTACATTTAAAATATAAATAAATAAACTAAATATATCTACTAATTAGAAACTAATTAATAACTAAAACAGAACTGGATAAGTGACTCTGAAATCCTAAGGTGTATAAAAATCCTGAATAATCAATCTTCAAGTAATTGCTCGGCTGTGAGCCGCGTGAACCCGGTGTGGTGAGGCTGGTGATCATATTTTATGAGAGTGTTAGGTGAAAACCTGGAAAAGGCGCCTAAGCAAGAATTGGAGTGAAAAGAATGGGGTGTCTTAGGATGTTTGATTTTACCTGGAGCAAAACATAAGTGTACGGTGTATAGGAGTGGTTTTCGGGTAGGTTTTCACTTGGAGCAATAAGTGTAGTATCTATGAGCTCGCTCTCATCTTGAGCTTGTGGGAAGAAGGTTAGTTGTGCTCCGTTCATATTTTTGTAGTTTTGGAGCTTTATTACATAGTTAGGGACTTGGTTGTGTTGAAGTGTGGGGGAGTGGACATTTTGACATTATTATGGCATGTAGTGCACATTTGATGATGGTATGGAGTAGTCTAGATTAGATTTGTGTTCGCATGGTGTTTGATACGTATTGTTGTGGTTGAGCTAGGAGAATTTTTCTAGGAATTGGTGGTTTGGTATGATTGGTTTGATGGTATTTATGAGTAGAGGTGATGTCGTGGAGTTTAGGTTGAGTTTGAGAATATTGTGTTCTTGTTCTTGTTGATGACTTTTTGCACTTGGAGTTCTGCATGATTTCCATTTCCTATGAAGTGGTAGCCTGATTCCACTCAAGACAAGTAGAGTTAAAGTGTGGAGGATTTTGATAGGCACGTTTATGACGCATCTATTACACAAGGATTAGACGTTATTTTGGTGCATTATGAGTTATTTTAGTGCATATTTGGATACATTGATGATTCTACATTATATGTGCAAAATCAAGTTATTTAATGATTTTAGAAGTCTGAAGACTCTAAAGAGTTCAAGTGAAGACCTAGACCGAGTCAAGAAGCCGAAGACGAAGATTAGAAGATGTTAGAAGATCGAGTCAAGGATGTGAGTTGTAGAACATTGTCTAAGTTCAAATGGTCAGTTCTATCAACTCCAATATTCAAATACCAAGTTTAGGAGTTAGATCTTGAAGTCTAGTTTCTTCCCTCAAAAGATGAGTTCGGAATCAAAAGTTATGGTGTTTTATACTACAACGTCGCAGCTACTAAAATGGTCACGACAACGCCTGCCTCTAGCTTTCCGGCACCCGACGATGGTTGTCCATGAGATTTCTATGTGTATGAAAGGCGGCACCCACTGCCAGGACATAGGCGCCCGTCGATTCTTGTTGTTAGTTGGCCGAGAACAATTACTTCCCTTGCAAGGTTGGCTGAGGCCCGAGATTCTCTATAAACTCTATCTTAGTTAGTTGTTAGTTATATCTTTTACTTAATTTTCAGATTTTATAGTTAAGGTATTCAAGCTTTATTAGTTTTTTTAATTACTATTATTAGAAGATAAATTTTAGGTTTTATTATATAAGGTAGAGAAAAGTCATTGTATGACTATGGGCAACGCATTCAGTGCTTAGCCAGATTATGAAGCTTCTAGTTTGATTTAGTTGTGAGATTTTCTATCCTTTACCTATCGTTTAATTGATGTTATTAGTTCACTTGATGCTTGAATTTCTAGGATTAATTGATATATTGTCTAGTTTGGCCACTAGTCTTTCTTTCGATTATATCCATTGTGTAGGATAGATTGTGCTTGTTTGAAACATTAATTCCTTTGGAGCAAACATATTATCCTAGTATCTGTTTGTGCTAGGATTTATATATAGAGAATTGATATTTGAGCTAGTCGTGCATGCTCATATAATGGTGCTCTTCGCATTAATATCTCCTTTAGTTTGAATCATTAACGTTCATCGTAGTTAACTAATTAAGACATGATTAGTATGCCCGGTCTGATGTGCTAGTTACTTTCGTATAGGAGTAGGAACTCAATTACAAGAATTTGGTAGTGGATGAATTTCTATGTTCAACTTATCTGCTGGAAATGGATTGATATGCTTAAGTTATTGGTACATTGGGTCTTGCATGGCAATGTTCTTTCCCTTATTTTCCCTTTCTATTCCTTCCTTTGTTCGTTCGCTTACCTCTTATTCTTTATCACTTGAGTGCTTGTCTTGAAAAGACTTGTATTCTCATGATTGGTTACTTAAGAGATTGACATTAATTATATTCATAAAGTATTTATGTCATTCGTGGATTCAACCCGTACTTATGCTAGACTACCCTTGGGTTGTTTAGTTGATTCGGTTTAAGAATTTATACAACTCTATTTTGCATAGATGTGTTTGTTCGCCTATAAACGACCGAGCAAACATGGGATATCCCACGTCAATGGAAGTCCGGCTACCTCTTTGTCCATCCCATCCTCAGGAAGCTTCGCTCAGAGGCTCCCAATCCTCAACCGACCAGCCTTCCTTCTCAATTTCCTCCTTGATAACCGTGTGCACCCGTGCTTTACATCTCATCGCAACCTGCAAAATCGAGTTTGATTTTTGAAATGAGCCTAATTAGGTCTTTGATTCGGCTAAATTGAATCACTAAATTGTCCAAAGTTTACATGAGAGCAGTCATTGTCGTTGAAAACGCCATAGAAGTGGAGTTCAATAGATTTCTTGTCAGACCTAAAAGAAAAAGGATGAATCGAGCAATATCCTCCATCTCTTGCGCTCGCTTTCTCATCAGGCTCATGCACCATTGTATAAGAGATAGAAAAGAGAAGCTTCGAGTAAGAACAAGAGGCTTATTGCGATTTCTTCAACATCTCAATTGGAGCATATCAGTAGCACAACTGCAACGCACAAGCCTCGGTGTTGCTCTTTCCATTGGGAAGATTAACTCCGAGAAAGTGGTCGCCATGAAATTTTTATGGTTAGTTTTGGTGTTTGGGGAAATAAGTATTTTAGCAAGATCTTGAAAAACAATACCTGAAATTGTGTGATATATTGAGGTGATATTGATTTTGGTTTGGTTTAGAATATTAATGAAACCGAATTTAAAATAGTTTTTAGAAATTCAAATTTTTTCTTTATTATCAGAGATGTGAGTTATCAAATTAATTTTATAATATATTTATTGTTAAAATAATATTATTTGAAATAAATGATATCTCGAAGAAAAGATAAATTCATATTCTAATTTTACCCTTTATTTTAGAAAACTTGTATATTGTTGTCATTATGTTGTTAGTTTTATATTTATTTTTTCAAAGAAGTGTTAGTTTTGTAATTATGCCCTAAAACTTGTATGTTTTTGCAATTGAGCCAATGAAAATGTAAAGTAAAAGATGTCAAAATGACAAGTAAATTAGGTTGAACTTGGTTAACATGACATGCACGTGATTTCCTCAATATTTTATATTTATAAATATGTTATTCTTTGTTTAAACAAAATAATTTTTATATATATTATAGGTATTAAATATATATAAAAAATCATGCTAATAAATATACCTTATTGAGTCATAATATAGTAAATATTTTTCTCATAAATAATAAATGATGATTGTGTTTAAATAATATTTTTCTTGTTTATTGTGATTATGTGTATTAATATAATAGGTAGACTGAATTCGGTAAAAAAAAAATACACTTGTTTCCTTTTTCCTTTTTATTAAGTCATAATGCATAATTCTACTGCATGTATGTCACATTGGATACTATGTGCCCCGTGGGTATAGAAATGAAAGGTCTGAATGATCAGCTCTCTAATCCATTGTTAATTCACTAGATCTTCCCATCATTCTTTTAAAAAAATAGAAAGTAAAATATTCTGAAAATAACAATACTCTTAAGAATTGTGACACATATAAAAATTGCTCAGAATTAATAAGAAACCAATATTTGGTAAAATGAATTTGAGGTTATCATAGGCGATTTCTCATTTTGAGCTAGTATTATATATATTATTCTATAATAATTATTTTGGATTGAATTCTTCGGACAAACGGCCCTAAAAAAAGGGGCCACTTGGTCGCATAAACAAATGAACTGGACTTAAAAGGTAAAATGGGCTAAATATATCCGATCATTTTTATGGGCGGGTTGGGTAGACGGGCGGGCCATGCAAACAGGCAGGCCGGCCCACGCTTTTGCTAGTTTTTATTTTAAGGACTCGAATGTTCCTACAATATAATAAGAGATTCAACAACAATCTTGTTGACAGCAAAGCAAAACACAAGAGAAAGACTGTAAATTAAAGTAAAGTCTTATGAGTTAAAGGATTATGTTGTCATGTTCTTCACCTTACTAGCACAAAACGTAAGAGTACTACGTACCATATTCAGTATTGATTTGATCACCATGGATATCTGTGTCAATCAAAACGGGTAGAGAAGGGTGCACTTGTGGACGAGGAAACATCAATTTCAATCTGTAAGCATCAACTCCATTTAAGTAATATCGAAATAGTCTCTTTGCTCTAATAAAACCCAGACCACCATATAGTGCAAGAGCTCCTTTGTTCGTCACTTCCGCTTCTAGTGTAACCTGCAAGATCAAATCAAATTTCATGATCATGTTCATGTTCATTTAATCCAGCATACATCCACAGATGAAAACCAACAGGGAGTACCTCTTCACAACCAGATTCCATCATCACTTTAATGGATCTCGCCACCAATTCTGTTGCTGCAAAAAAAGAGAAGACAGAAGTGTTCAAAATATATTACGATGTAGCCTATATACACCAAAGTATTGAAAGGTTACCAATGCCTTTTCCTCTGCAAGGCTTGATCACCACAAGCATGGCGATGTAGCCTCTGAATACATTACGATGCTCACCCATCTTACAAACAACTGTCCCGACACATCTACCTTTATGAAATGCCTGCAGTATGTAACCATAGCTTAAAATGAATTCAGAATGATGATTAATGTGTGATTTGATGGAGATGGAGATATAGAGAGAGTACTAACAAGAAAAGAAAGTTGGGGCCAGAGGTAGACGAAGTAGCGGTAGGTGAAAATGGAGTAGGGCTCACTGAGTTCTTCATCAACAAGGCGCATAATCAAGGGAAGGTGATGTTCGCCTCCATAGTTTACATATTCTATCTCTGATGCATCGAATTCTATGTTACTATCTTCTTCAGCTGTCGGCATTTGCTCCATTCCGTCACCACCTATCATTGTTAGGTGCTACAATGTCAAACTAGGGCAAAAAATTGAAACATAATTACAGTGAAATCCAGCGTTCATAACAATTGAAAGAGAAAGGTAATATAAGGAATTGGATTACACATCCACCAAAAGCGCCGCGTTTATCATGTAAACATCCAGGCTGAAACAAGTTAGAGAATTGAAACAAAGAGGCTAACGCTGGACTTATCAACCACCAATTTTCAAATTGCAAGGTCTAACGATTTAGGGTTTGATAAATTGGGAAAACTCACTTAAGTATCGACGCGGTGGTTAGAAAACGGCTGAGACAGAGTCGGTGGCTTTTGGTCGAAAAAGCTTCGGCGAAGGGTTGCTTGACAGGGGAGATGGAGCTGCAGTGCGAGGCGTCGAGCTCAGGCCCGGTGAGCGTCGAGCTCACACCAGCGTCAAGGAAGGGAAGAAGAGAGTAATTCACGCAAAATACCTAGTTTAAATTAATTATTCAATATTTTATATTTAATATAAAATAATTTATAATTATAATATAATTACTCAAAACGCAAAAATTTAGACCATTGGATCGTTTAGATTAAGGGTGAGACTAAGAAGAAATAGAAACACCAATCTCTGGCGTCGTTTCCGTCTCCCTTTCTTCTTCCTCCGAGCCGGAGTGCGTCCTTCCCAACCTCTCGCGAACTTGTCCTTCCATTGGCCATCGCGACTTCTGGACCTTGAAATCCATCAATGAGGGGCTCAGCTCGTCCTTCCAATCAAAAACCTCGAATCGTGTGGATATTATCTCATATTCCCTTGTCGGAATTTCCTAGTTTGTGCGGTGGAAACGTCTCGTCATGCAATTTAGGGTTTTTGTTTTCCTTGAGTGTACTTGTCATTGTTAATCCATGAACTTGTCACTGTAAATCTGAATTGTTATGGTTCAAGAGTAAAGATTCAACGTAGAATGAGTCTAGGTTTAGTCATTGGTGGTGCTTTAGTCCGCCTCTTGTTCTCCCATAGCCTAGATTGTTGTTGCCGACTTCCTTTGTTCAACCTAGCTAGTCTGCTCGTGGTTAAAATATCAAAAGAGGCCTAGGTTGTTTGTTTAGTTTTCTAAGTTAAATGTGGTGTTTGGAGCAGACAAATAATGTCTTTCAAATGCCTGATAGAGACATGTGTTCCTGGAACACATGAACAATGGGTAATTGTTTCTTCTAATTCCTAATCCAAATGACTTATGCAATAGATCATTGATGTTAGTAAAACATTTCACGCAATTCCTCTTAGAGAATCTAAAATCCTACAGTCTTTCCAATCAGGAAACCTCTAATCATGTGGATATTATCTTGGATTCCCTCATCGGAATTTCCTAGTTCCTCGGAGGGCACTAGTGGATGAATTTCAACACTATAGCGCAGACTCCATTGACGTCAATCATTTTCATCTGGAGATATAGAGGATAAGACAAGTAGAGAGATGTCATTCACAAAGACTTAACACACGCTTCATTGGCTTAGATGCCTTGCCACAAACTGATAGGTCCCTTCATGGAGAATCTAACTGGTGCAAGGAAGGTCTCAATGCCAAGAATGCCCGATAGAGGATGATATGAGGTTGTTGTGGTATTTTGGAGTTTTGATGGTATTTTGGTGTTTGTGAAAGATGGATTTTACAAGGAGTTCAAAGTGTTATATCTATGAAGGAGATAGGGATCTTTATCTTTCGGATATGCTCACCAAAAGATAAGATCAAAGGGTAGTTGCCTTGAATCGTTCTCGGAATCGCTCAATGAGATTGACTCAAGGGAGTTGGATATTCTAACCAACAAGATGCTCAAACTACGCCTCAAATACTCATATTATATCTGGAGATTTCAGAGGTATTTATCAAGTTTAACATGCTTAAAACAAAGACAAGACAAGTCTATATAAAGGAAAAACACAAGTCGGGTATCGTTGCCCATACAAACCGGTTCCAGATGAGATGAAATTTGGTGGAGTAGGCCTTGCCATAGTTATGAAGAAGCCTACAAATTTTGATCCCACATGCACGATCCATTTGGAAGATAGCCCACATTTATCTTGTTGACACTAGATGTGCTCGGGCTGGCCGACACGCCGGTGGGCCAGACATTGTCTTCTTGAGTTCCACGCGCCATTGATTGATACAATGGCAGTTCACTAAGACACCCTTGAGATAAATTGTTGTCAAAAGTATTTTCTAAGAGTGTGTGAAGTGGGCCACTATTTAGAGAAGGTTGGCAGGGACATGGCTCAACTCCAGTGTGAACGAGCAATGTCATTACGGCGCCCGCCGGCCTAGACATAGGTTGAGTGACAATCCTTTGTGCATCTCTTGGAGAAGCTTCCTAGCCTTGGAATGAGCGAGAACCTTCTACCTTGTTGTCCTTGACTTGAACTTGATGTGAGGGCATATTCACATCATCCTCCCTCCCTTGAAGAGGATTTGCCTCCGAATCTGCTATGTCTCCATCTGCATCATTTACAATAAAAAGAGAGAGATCGGTAACATTAAAGACATCATGCACACCATAATCACTTGGGAGTTCAAGTTGATAAGCATTGTCATTAATTTGTTTTAGGACTTAAAAGGCCCCGTCACCCCTTGGCTTGATCTCTGAGCTTCGAAGGGTAGGAAACCTTTCCTCCTTGAAATGAATCCATACCAAATCACCCGGTTCAAAGATAACCTCACGCTGACCCTTATTATCTTGCTTGGTGTATTGGAGCGTCTTCTTCTCAATCTTTGCTCGAGTATCTTGATGGATTTGCTCAATGAAATCATCCTTAGAAGCAACCTTCATGTCCATAGGATTTTTTAGTGTGTAGGGAGCCATGTCAAGTGGTGTAAGCAGATTTCTCCCATACACATCCTCAAAAGGACTCCTTTGAATGGCTGAGTGAATAGCACGATTATAATAAACTCCACAAATATTAGACTTTCTTCCCACATGCGGAGGTTAGTTTTCAACAAAGCACGAAGTAAATCTCCAGGAGTTCTTTTGACCACTTCAGTTTGGCCATCAGTTTGGGGGTGGCTTGAGGTCAAAAACAACAATTTAGTGCCCAATTTAGACCAAATAGTATTCCAAGAATAGCTTAGAAACTTGGTATCCCTATCGGACACAATGGTCTTAGGAATGCCATGGAGCCTAACTATTTCTTGAAAGAACAAGTCTGCCACATGTGATGCATTATCGGTTTTATTACAAGTAATCAAATGGGCCATTTTGGAAAACTGATCAACCACCACAAAAATTGAATCTTTGCCCCTCTTATACCTAGGAAGGCCTAGAATAAAATCCATAGATATGTCTTCCCATGAGACATGATGAATGGGAAGCGGTGTATACAAGCCATGTACATTGAGCTTAGACTTAGCTCGGACATAAGAACCACAAAATCTTCCCACATCCTTGACCTTCTTAGGCCAGTAAAAGTGATCCTTGAGTGTGCCTAAAGTTTTAGCTATCCCAAAGTTACCCATTAGTCCCCCGCCATGTGCTCATGAATGAACAATTGGCGGAGGGAACTACTAGGTACACACAACTTATCACCCTTGAACAAGTATCCGTCATGTATGTAGAACAATTTATGATCCCCTAGACTCACAAGCAAGAAAGACTTCACCAAAGTCTGAATCATTAGAATGGAGGAATTTTATACAAGCAAACCCTAGATCCTCCAATCAAGGTAAGTGATAAGGATGTACCTCCTAGACAATGCATCTGCCACCACGTTTTCCGCACCCTTCTTATGCTTGATGACATAAGGGAAAACTTCAATGAACTTTACCAATTTGGCATGTCTTCTAGTCAGCTTGTGTTGGCCTTTGAGATATTTTAGGGCTTCATGGTCAGAATGGATCAGAAACTCCTTGGGCATGAAATAGTGTTGTCAAGTCTTCAACACTCTCACAAGATCATATAGTTCTTTATCATAGGTGGGATAGTTGAGCTCAGCCCACTTAGCTTCTCATTAAAATAAGCCATAGGCTTCCCACCTTGCATCAAGACACCACCAAGATTGATACTAGACAACCATGATTGTTCAATTCATGATAATTATGAAGGAGTTATGAGCTATATTATCAGAGTTGTGATCACCCGAGCCAGAGATGAACAAATCAAGTATTCAAGGGTTTTTATATACGATTACAAAGGATTAGAGTTAAAATGTTGATGGAGATGCAGAGTGATGGTTTTCCACACGCACAAAGTGGAAATGTAGCTGCAAGGAGGGAAGAGTCAACTGAGTCATTGTCGCGTCCCGCGCCTTTTCCAGCGTGCCCAGTGCCCAAGAGACTGACCCAAATTCAGCATTTTCCCACGTGGTAGAGTATTGTGTTGCAATGGCTAAGGAATATCTTACCGGTCTCAATGGCAACGACCCGTGCCTTAGAAGCCCAACGAGCCCAACTAGAGGAAGAACAAGGAAATACATAGTGCCACGATATAAACCAAGGCGTTGATCAGGAGGCAACCCGAGATAGTTAGATTAGGAGTAGTTTAGGAATTTTTCTAACTTAAACTAGTTTTTTTGTTTTTGATGTGCTGACTTTTAGGTAAGAATAAGGCGTTCAAGTCCCTACAAGTCAAATCACTGGCCCACAATGAGAGGCGCATTCCTTAACAAACAAGCAAGGGGAGAAAAAATTAGATTTAATTTCAAGCAACACTCCCCCAACCCTATAAAAACCCATCTCCTTGACAATCAGACTCCCTAGACCTATAAACCTTAATCTCTAAAAGCTCCTAACTCAGAATCCCATTTTCCACCCAACGCCACCACCGCTCTCCTTGGAATAATTGTTGTGTCATGCGTTGATGATCCTGACTACCTACCTTCATCATCACCATAACCCTCCACAATTAGCCTCCCATATATACTGTCAACCTTAAATACATATTCATATCCAACCTCCCAGCTTCCCAAACTGATGATTCAATTGACTTTACAAGACATCAAACTACATTCAAAAATCAGAGTTGGAGTATTTTTAGGTGTTTTCTTGTATGTTAGAGCATATTCTTATGGATAGTTTAGTTGTTTTTGATGATTTCGTAGTTGGTTTTAAAAATAGAGGAAAATGCAAAGGAAATAAGAAAAGCCAGAAAAAGATGCCTGAAGTCAAAAAAATGAATCATCTTTTTGTTTCACCATCAGTTCCACAACTTGTTTTCCGCTTTCAATTTCGATATTTAACATCGTCGCCTCCCTTGGGTAACATTATTTCTCGTGTCGACGAAGTACCACTTACTTTTTTTGCCATGTCGCCAGATCTAAGGTTTCACAACGTTCATCTCAGTGTCACACCATCACTCACCACTTATTATGGGTGAGAAAACGGATCGATCCGATCCGGTATACCGGATATCCGGCTAAATTTTTTAGTGATAACTCGATCCATATCCGATCCGGTATAAGCCGGATATCCGGCTAAAACGGACTGGATCGGACCGGATAGTTATACCGAATATCTGAAATATCTGGTTTGTAAGAAAAGAATGATTTAACTTCTTTTTCTATTTTCAAATCAATATACACCTAATAAATAATAACCAAAACTAATAATTAAGAAATAATAAATTAATAATTCAGATTTTCAATTAATAATTTATTGTGAATATATTAAAAGTTCATCTTCTCTTGGAAGAACATGGAACAAACTACTTGTTGTCATAGTTTCCTTTAGTAGACCATTGGGATTAAATATTTATACTCAATGTAGTGTATTGTTATCGTGAATTTTATTTCAACATTTTAAAACTAAACTATTAGTATAAATTAATCATGTACATATTATCTAGTTTTAGAACATATATATAATATAATATATATTCCCGGATATCAGGTTCAAAAATTATCATGATCCGTATCCGGTCTGGATATCCGGTAATATAAGCCAGATCGGATTGGATACAGATAAAATTTAAACATATCAAATAGGATACGGATTTTTCGGATACAAATCGGCGGGTTTTCGGCCGGATAGGATAAATTTGCTCACCCCTACCACTTATCACAGTTTGAGGAGAGTGAGGACTTTCATACTGAACACGTCTAGTGTGTTCCCTGAATACTGAAGACGTTCTTCCCACAGACCCTAAGCCGCGACCCGCACCTTTTCTGATGTACCTTGTGCCTATTCTGTCGGGTCTCATGCTTTTATTGATGCGGCATGTGCCCATTGACCCCGCGGCCCGCGCCCACCACCCTCGTGACTCGGTCCATTTGGTACATCCTTCTTCGATAAAGTCTTCACCTCATGGTTTGTTTTTCACTTCTTTTCCCCTTTCGTCTACGTGTTCCATTTCTATTTCTTTTTTTCTTTTGTGTCTGATATCTACATTGAAGACAATGCAGAAGTTAAGTATGTGGGGGGGGGGGGGAATTAATTCATCACTGTATATTCTTCACTAGCTTTTGTAATTTTGTTGAGTCAGCATTTGGTTTTTTATAATTAGGACTATTTCTATTACAATTTAGATTTATTAAGTCTATATGTATCGCATTTTTTAGAAAAAAAATCAAAAAATAATGAAAAATCCATAAAAAGAAAAAGGCAATCAAAATCCTAGGATGATTCGAAAACCTTATGGGGTGATTCATGCAATAAGCAAGTAACCTGGACCGGCGTAGAGTGGCGCAATATGAGGTTATGAGAGTGTGGGATTATGTGAGCCTAAAAGAAGAGGTTATGAGAGTGTGGGATTATGTGAGCCTAAAAGAAGAGGAGTGGATAGGTGAAATCCTGAAAAGGTGCCTAGGTAAAATGAGAGGAAAAAAAGTGATCTATGTGTTTCTTCATTTCGACGAGGTGACATAAGAAGAGGAGTAAGAAAGAGAGTTCAGGATTAGCTGCTCATGAGCTATAGAAAGGTGGTTGTATTGTCTATCCACATCCATCTCAGTTTTGGTTTTGCTTAGAGGATTATGATGACTAGCTGTTAGAGATTGTGAAGTCATGTTCATTTGTACTTTCTAGAACTTCTGAGCTACATTGAGAGAGTTGATTTCTTGCTTACTCGGGACGAGTAAAGGTCTAAGTATGGGGGATTTCATACAAGCCAATCATGATGGTTCAATTCACGAGATTTAGCACACATTCAGAGGAGTTATGAGCTATATTAGCAGAGTTGTGATCACCCGAGCCACATATAAGCAGATCGAGTATTCAAGGATTTTTACGCATAATTACAAAGGATTAGAGTTAAGATGTCAATGGAGATGTAGAGTGAAGGTTATACACACACACTAAGTGGAAATGTAGCTACAAGGAGTGGGGAGTCGATAGAGTCATAGCCGCACCCCGCATCTTTTCCACCGCGCCACGCGCCCAAGAGATCGACCCAGATTCAGCCTTTTTCCACATGGTAGAGTATTCAGTTGCAACGGATAAGGAAGCTCTCACCGGCCTCAACGGACGTAGGCCATGCCTTATACATCGCGCTTCGCGTCGCCACCAATTCACAAGATTTCCTATTCACCCTCTAATGAGTATCTAGTTAGTTAGTAGTAGGATATTTTTGTTACATTTGTTTCATATTGCTCCTGATAGAGTTAGGTTAAGTTGAGTCTCCTATATAAGGATCACTTCTCCTATGCACTAGGTTGGTTCTTCTTTTCTTCATTTATTTCTTTTTTTATTTCATATTCCGTAATTAGCATGAGGAGCTAAGCTCCAAAACATTGTTTCACTTTTCTATGAAATCTATAATTGAAGTTTTAGTTCAATAAGTGTTTTTCTATTCATTGTTGATTCGTATTATGTTGATGTGATTGCTTCCATGTTCTTAATTTCATTGCTTTGTATGATTGGATAGCTTGGCAACCTAAATATCATGATCACTGTCATAAACTCATAGTAGGAAAACTCTTTAACTTTGTCTAGTCTGATTGCAACCATAAGTTAAAGGAGGATGTAATCCAAAAGGAATTTTGTAGACACACCTACTGGGCTCGTCTTAGTCGTTAACATTTGTAGACGTCGGTGCTGCTTAGCTAGTCTCAAGCACTAAGATTTGTAGACATCTGGTGGCGGCTCGTTCTGATTGTGCCTATCCTAGGTATCAAACATGTTCTAAAAGGTTATGGTAAGCGAATGTAGAACGAGGATGTGTCTTTTAGTTGACATGGCAATATAAGAATTAACGTGAATAGTTGGAAAAGAACACGATAATCTAAACTAAAATGGATATGTAAATGGATTAGAAAAGAGGAACAACCACCCCCAAAACATAAACACACAAACATTTCAAACAAGTTCTAATTGAGTTCTACTACACCTAAAGTTATTAATACAGTTTTCTCTTTATCACTTACTTTTGTTGCTAGGAAAAATAAATAGTAATCTTGACGCCGCTAGTAATGACCATGCATCCATGTCAAAGATTTATGTCAGATGCATCACATTCTGTTTCAAAGGTTTGAGATAAATAAGGAAGTACCAATAGAGGCGCATGTGTGAGCTTGTCCTTAAGATCTTGAAAGTCAACTTCTTGAGCCTCTCCCCACTCAAACACCATTTTCTTCTTGGTAAGACCAGTCAATGAGGTTGCTATGGAGCTGAAATTCTTCACAAACCTTCTATAGAACCTCGCTAGCCCAAGGAAACTCCACACATGAGTAATGGTGCCCGGAGTTGGCCATTCTTTTATATAGCCTTCACCTTGTGTTCGTCAATACTCAAACATGTGATACTAACCATAAAATCAAGGAAAATAACATGGTTTGAGCAAAAGTGACACTTCTTGAAGTTAGCATAAAGTTTTCCCCTCCTAAGAACATCTAGTACTTGTCTAATATAATGAGTATGTTCCCTAATATTAGAACTATAGATCAAAATGTCATCAAATTAAACAACACAAAATGTCATGGAAATGGCCTAAGCACATGATTCACTAGTCTCGTGAAGTACTAGGTGCATTACTCAATCCAAAGGGCATTATCATCCATTCATACAACCCATACTTTGTCTTGCATGCAGTTTTCCATTCATCCCCTTCCTTCATTTCCTGATATAAAATCTTAAGATCTATCTTGGAGAAGACTTGGGAGCCATGGAGATCATATATCATATCATCAAGGCAGGTTATATGATACCTATACTTAATGGTGATGTTGTAGATGGCGTGGCAGTCCACACACATTTGCCAACTTCTATTCTTCTTGGGAACAAGTATGACTGGCACGACACAAGGTGAGGCTCTCTCTTACATATCCCTTATAAAGAAGCTCATGTACTTGTCTTTGAAACTCCCTGATCTTTTTCGAATTGGTACTATAAGCATCCCTATTGGGAAGCGTTGCTTCAAGGAAAAAGTCTATTTGATGCTCGATTCCCCTCAATTGCAGCAATCACGTGGAATGTCTTTTTGAAAGAGTTCGTCATACTCATGAAACAAAGAAGCAATCATAGGAGGTAGGTCACTTAATTTAGACGAAGAAAACAAGTTAGTACATGGATACAGGAGAAAACAAACTTTACTTCCATGAATGGCATGTTTAACCTCCTTGGCTCTAGCCATTAGCATGTGTGAGTTGGCGTGAGAATTGGTCGCAATGGTCATCTTCTTGTTCTTCTCTTGTCTCCCTTGTTGACTCCTTTGTTCACTAGCCACGTAGTCGGCCATGATTTAATGGGTTGCTAAAGGAAGTAGTGTGATCTTCTTACCGACCATGTGAAAAGAGTATTCATTAGTGACCCTTGATGGACCACCTCATAATCGTATTGGCATGGTCTTCCAAGTAGTGGATGGCATACCATCATGGAGAGATTATTGCCCACAACCTAAACATAGTAAGCACCAATAGAGATTTGAATGATAGCTTGCTCTTATACCTTAAGAGGTGTGGAGGAGTTGAGCCAATTTAGGGTGTAGGGATGCACATGCAGTGTGATGTTATGCTGAATATTTTCACTACGTCTTATTCTATGATGTTGCAGCAAGACCTCCCATCTATTATCACACTACAAACCTTCCCTTGAATGTCACACTGAGTGTGGAAGATTGTTTCCCTTTGAGACAGTAGATTAGGAACGTCATTGGAAACTAAGGATCTCTTGACAACAAAACATTCCTCTTGGGAAACTTTCAATTACAATTCCTCTTCTTCCTCATCATACTTGGGTGGTAGCTCTTCCTCACAGTTCTCGTCCTCAAAATAGTACTCTCCATGGGCATTGAGAAGTACTTGCTTCTTATTAGGACAAACACTGACATAATGGCCTCGTTGAAGGCACTTATAGTATTTGATTCCACGTCCTTTGTGACTCCAGATTCAAGTCTTGGAGTGTTCATCTTATAAGAAGGCTTAGAAGGTTCTTGCTTGACATCTGGCTTGCGGATAGGATAGGAATGGTGAGAAGTTGATCTAGAAGTGGGCACCCGTGGCTTGGATCCAGAAGCACTCTTCTTCTTTTGCAAGTTGTAGTGTACATGGTTACTGTAGTGCAACACCTCTTCTATAGGAGCGTCATGACCAAAGTGAAGATCTACAAGATTGCACAACTCAGGTTTAGTCCACCAACAAACTCAGAAACAATATAACTATCAGGAAACTGGACCTTAGATTGAAAGATGAACCTTTTGAGCTCTTTAAAGAACTCATAAGGAAAGATACTACCTTGCCTTACTCTCTCAATCTGGATTTATACCTTGTTTGTGTAATCTTGAGGCACAAACCTATGCCAAGCTTCCTTGTCATCTTCCCACCCAATCAAGGCAAACCCCTTGAAATGGATTGTAGCCACGACTATCTTTTCAACATCTCGGTACCGATAGAAATCAAACATGAACTCCATTGTGGCCATCCAATCTAGAAAGGACTAAACATCGGACAAGCGCTTGAAATGTTGAACTCCAAGATTTTGAGACCGTTTCTCATACATAGGAGGCCCGACTTGGTGTTGGTCTCTAGGAGCTTGTAGGTGCTCCAAGTCAGCTCGTTGCCAAGGCATGCCTTCCCCTTGTTGTTCTTGAGCTAGGAAGGGTCCACATCTCGCTGGTACACAAGAAGAGTGAGTTATCCTTGGAAAATGATGCCTTATGAGTCTCTAAAGAATGCTAGTCTCAGTGGGAGCCGACGTCTTTGGATGCTTTCCATAGTGTGTAGAAAAAGGATTCTCCTCGTCCTTACGCCGCTGATGGATGAGTTGTGGTTGAGAAGGACAGGAGTGATGGCTCTTAGAGCGCCGAGGGTGAGAATTACTTTCAGAACTTGAGCTTCCCCTTCTTGAGATTCCAAGGTGCTCGACTATCTTCACATCCATGTCATGGAGGAGATCAAGGCGCATTTTCCTAAGGGAATCATGGAGATCCTCAGCTGTGAGTGGACTAGGAACTCCTTAATTATGCATATGACCTTTACCTTTGCTAAAATACATCTCAAACAACGAACAAGTTTAGCTAAAACCATTAGCTCTAGACACAAGATAGCAAATCTAAATTGGGATTGAAAGGAATGAATCTTGATCCTCGAGGATGTAAGACTTGTCCTTGCTAAGTGCCTCCAAGTTAACCTACAAAATGGTTAGAGCCTCCATGAAGTAGATAATATACCAGCTTAATAATCACGAGTGATTGCTATCAAAATATAGGACACAATTAGGCTAGGACAAGTGTTTAAAAATACTCTTGCAAATGAAGTAAGAAAAAAATCAACAAGTACCACTTACAAGATAATTTAAGCATGAAAAGGTACGAGTCCTTACTTCCTTAGCCGTTAATCTCTTAACGCTTTACTTTGTTCTCTTTCAAACACTTTTACTCGACTCTTTCGGAGGTAGTCTTTCTCGATTTTCTTCACTTAACTAGTTCTTGGAGCTTATAAGTGCATCCTTCAAACTCGTGGCTTATAATTGTACCACCTTACAATACTTGTGGCATATATTTTCACCACGTTTTTCACACACTTGTGGCTTATAGTTGCACCACTTAGTCTCGGGAATAAGAGTATACGAACCAAGAACTTTCCACACAATTTGGCCAAATTTAGTAAGTAGATGAATACAAATTAAGAGGCTCAAGCTTAAAATCACAAAAGTGGCAAGAGATTCACGAAATAAGGTATTGGCTACATTAAAAGTCGTCCACGAGGCTGCAACAACTTGGAAATACCAAAGGGCACTCAAATTTAACCGAGCACACCAAAGGTTGGGAGTTAATTGCGTGACAGATTGATAGCGGGAGTTTAGAAGCTGAAAAGACATGGGAAATTGAAGGGTTGTCTTCAAACTTGGACGTCAAGAATGGTGAGAGCAAAATCAGGTTCGTTCACACCTCAAAAACACATAAAACTCGACCGAAATTTAGGATCAAGGCGGCGAAAAGTCAAGGAATCAAACACATCAAGTGTCCAATACTTATACACACAATAAAACTATCAAAAATAATTTGGAATCAAATAAAACCTTTCTTGAAGCTCTGATACCAGATGGTAGGTCCCTTGATGGAGGATCTAACTGGTTCAAGGAAGGTCTCAATGCCAAGAATGCCCGGTAGAGGATGATAGGAGATTGTTGTAGGATTTAGGAGTTTTGATTGATTTTTGGTGTTTGTGAAAGGTGGATTTACAGGGAGTTTGAATATAATTATTATGGATATGAAGGAGATAGGGATCTTCCTCTCTCATATATGCTTACCAAAAGATAAGATCGAAAGATAGTTGGCTTGAATCGTTCTCGGAATTACTTGATGAGATTGACTCAAGGGAGTTGGATATTCTCACTAACAAGATTCTCAAACTACTAATCAAATAATCATATTATATCTCGATATTTTCAAGGTATTTATCAAGTTTAAACATTCTTAAAACTAAGACAAGACAAGTTTATATAAAGGAAAAACACAAGACGAATATCCATATCGTTATCCATTCAAATCGGTTCCAAATGAGCTGAAATTTTGTGAAGTGGGCCTTGAGATAGTTATGAAGAATCCCAATAAATTTGATCCCAAAGGCACGAGCCATTTGTAAGATATCCCATGTTGATCTTGTTTACACTAGATGTGCCCGGGCTGGCCGACGTCACGGTGGGCCAGGCATTGTCTTCTTGAGTTTGGCGCGTCATTGGTTGATTCATTGATATTTTACCAAGACATACTTGAGCTAAAATATTCCCATAAGTGTTTTCTAAGAGTGTGTGAAGTGGGCCACCATTTGGAAAAGGTTGACAGTGACATGGCTCCACTCTAATGTGCACAAGCAATGTCATCACGACACCCGCCGACCTAGACATAGGTTGAGTGAGCAATCATTTGTGCATCTCTTGGAGAAGCTTCCTAGCCTTGGAACGACTGATCACAACTTCTACATTGCTAATCATGTCGCCCTTGACTTGAACTTGATGTGAGGGAAGATTCACATCACAAACTCGATGTGCTTCCTTAGGAAGAAGGCCAAGTGATAAGGAAGATGATGTGTGTGCATAGAGCATTATAGGGCCTAATTTCTCGCATATTTCAGAAAAAAAATCTTGACGAGAAATAGTGCAAGTTAAGGGGAATGAAAAGACATGAATGTACCAACATGTAAACACTATAATTCAAGTTATTAGTTTGTTCTTGAAACTTTTATAAGTTGCTATCATTCATATCTTTCTGCAAATTGATGGTGGAGTTAATCTCTTTGTCTCTCTTCTCAACAATAAAAATATCTCAACAATAAAAAAATGTCTTATGGAGGTAAGTTATACAGTTGTCTTGAGTAGTTTCCTACGAGGGTGACTAATTCTTGAAAATCGAGCAAAATTGACATACATCAGGCTAGTTTCTTTGAATACCTCTTATCTTCGTCTTAATCCCTTTCAACAACGGTAAATACATGAGTTGTGCAGGTTTATATTGGGCTCCAGAATTTCAATATCACCAACCTAATTGTGTTTCGACCCAAGAAGTTTATTTTTCAAGCCATCAAGTGTGGGACGACGACAACTGAATAAAGACGTTATGTAGTTGAGAGATTTGTGAGAGATGTGGCATCATATATGTTGACATGGCCGGGAGATCGAGATGATAACGGTAGGGTTGTATCTTGGAACTACTGTTGATTGTTGTCTATATATAAAGGGACAAGAATTATTGTTAGCCCTCCGCTTTCTTATCATCAATCATCCCATTGAAAAACACTCATTTTGTCAAGAAGACCCTCGTTCACTCGTTAACGCATTCGGTTACTCGTTCTTTAATCATCTTTATCTTGTTTAATCAAGTGGCGAACCGCATTGCCAAGTTTGGCTTCTGATAGGATGAGACAGAGTGGCAGAGTGATTTAGAGTCGCGTGCTCTCATCCGAAAGGATTATCTAGGATGGATTATTCTCGCTTCTAGTCTACCCTAACTCTTTTGTATCAAATTTGTTAATATTCTTTTACAAACAAAAATATCTTTAAAATCGCATACATGACATAGTCACTGAATTATGTGTCTAACTAAAAAAAGGTACCACGTTGCTCGTCTCTATATTTTCCACAAGGTATTGTCGTGTACTTTTGTAATTTTTCACAAGGTTTTATTAGCCTTTCGAAACTTGATATATTATAATGCACGTATTTCCTTTCAAAAATATTAAAGAGGTAACAAACACTAGTCTGGATCACGAAGTTTAAACCACTCTAGTCCTCATTAGACCTTGATCATATCATATGCTGGTACGGGTCAGGCCTTACTCAATTTTAGGCCTATATGAGTGGGGACAGGCCGGGCTAGGTTTGTTCATCTGACTGAAACATTTTCCCATGTCCGTTTTGATGGGCGGGCCGAGTAGGCCCGCAGGTATCTGTATCCTCAAAAATGTCAAATTTATCCTACTTCATCTATTATATAATTGACCTTAAGTTAGTATTTATTAAGTAAACAAAACATTATAGAAAAAATAGTAGCATCCGCCAATTTAAAATTCTTTAAATATATATTTAAGAAGTGAACAACACATTATAAAACTAAACAATAACATATGTTTGTTTAGAAAGAGAGATTATGTTTTGATAGGTTTTTATATTTGTAAACTTAAATTTTATAGGGGATTAATTATAAGAACTGTGATGTAGGCTTAAGGGTCGGGCCCAGTTACACTTGTTCAGCTCAAAAGACATGCCGTTTTCGACCCTTTATTTGAATGGGACTCAAATTTATCAACCTGTTCGAACTTCTTCAATTATCCAAGTCCGCTCTATATATCGTCGGGCCGGGCCAGCCAGCCCGTGTTTGCCCTCCTCATACCGTACCCCAGTCCAAAACCTCAGCACTAGAACATCAATATTTAGAAGAAGGAAAAAAAAGGGTAATGAAATCAATCAAAAAGGAACAATAAACAGCTCAAATATGCAAAGGAACGCAAGCAGAAGACAAAGGAGTGCAAGGACCCATCCCCACAAAGGACTCTATTTGGTTCGTAACTTTCTTTCTTTCTTCTCTCTCCTGCCGCTATCCATCATCTGCCGACTCCCTGCCGGAGTTTTTTCCTTCTCAATCGATCGCATCTTCTCAGTTCTCTCCCTTTGTTCTTTTGCACTCTAATTCAATTCATCCTATTATTTAAACACCTATCTGATTTTCAAGAGAACTTCTTTCGATCGGTGGATAAGAAATCCTAATTTCTACAACATCGGCGAATATTCAGCCCTCCAATCGTCGCGTTTACTTTGTCCAGGTGAGGATTTAATTGAGCTTATCATTTCTCAAAGAAGTTCTCTAATCGATCGAGATTCGAATTCGGTGAATTTGGTTGCTATTCGGTGGCTAGGGTTTGTTAACGGTTCTCGACTTTTTTGGGTTACGCCTGGTTAAATCTAGGGTTTCTGTTCGTGGCCCTTTGTTTAGTTTTTTTGCGTGCTCTATTGATATCTTGATCGAATTCAATTGGATAAGGTTCATTTCTTGCATCGGACGAACTTGAAGAGGTTTGCTGTTGTTCATGGTTCTGGTCTAGTTTGAAGTACGAGTCTTTGGGCTGAAATTCGGTTGTGCCAGCGCCAAGGCTATATTATGCTTGTGCTCTTAGGAGTCTAAACCAAAATTTAGGCTTCCATTCCACATTAGTTGTTTTAATATAGGTGGAGTACAAACAGAAATTTGGATTCAGAAAGGATACTTGTAGACCCTATGAGATAATGAGATGCTGCTATGGTTCATATGCTCTTTTCATGCCGTGTTCTTACCTAAGGTTCGATGTGATTTAGTTATCTCAGTGTGGGTGAAGAAGTAAGGCTGTGATCTGCGGCATTTGCATTACTTTCGAGCCATATATGTATTTAGAATATGAGTGTGCAGGATGGTAATGAACATGCAAAATTACAAAGATTAGAATCATTTGTCCATAATTTATAATGATTTTACTCACACTTTTGGTTATGTAGCTTTTGCTGCACAAAATTTCAGCTCCTTTTCATTAAAGATCAATTCTCTGGGAATTTGCTGTGATGCTCGTCTATACATGCTTATATTTACATTGTGTTCTTGCAAGGTTCTTTCACAGTTCTACACCTGCATTAGTGATCTTTGACCATGCGAGGCTATAGTAGAGTAAGTATTCTTCTTCTTTTAGATCAACCTTTTCATAATAGATCTTTAACTTCCATCTTGATCCTTACTTTCCATTCTCTGAATCAATCCGGGTTTCTCCAGGTCGAGGAAGACTTGGATGAGTATGAAAATGATGAGCTGGATGAATATGAAGATGTTGAAGGAGACGAGTATGGGTACATGGAGGGTGAAGAGGCAGAGCTTGGGGAAGAAGATCCAAAACCTAAGAAGGAGGTGCAGGAATATCTAGAATTGAGGCAAAAGTTAAAGGAAGCTGCAAGGAAAAAATTGGCAAAACAGAACGGCTTGGGTAGTAATGCACGGGATAACAAGAGGTCAAAATTAGAAAAGTAAGTATGACCACTTTAATGGAAGAACCTCATTGGATTGCTCCTTGTTTCCTGTTATATCAGGAAAGTTAGCTATTTTGCCATTTTGTACTTAGTCTGATTCATACTGACAGAACAATTGGTCACTACCATTATAGAGATGTTGGATCTGTGTAGTTTTTTGTGTTTTATATCCTTAAATAAGTTCTCTTTGGTTTGTTATGTAACTAGATATACTTTTTTATGCAGCTTTGGATCATTTTTGGCCCCTCTAGGCCAGTTATCGCTGAGAGGGTCATTCAAGAAAGCAAGTCTTTTCTAGAAACACGACAAGAAGTACCCAAGACTACCAAGCTCCCAACTGATGTATGTATCTATCCTTTTCTCTTGGTATATGTTTATTATATTCAATCATCGATTATGTTATTTGTAGCAAAAAGTGGGTCGTGCTTTGTTGTGCAGAAGAACAAGCACTAGTGCTTTTGTTGATGTACTTCTATTGAAACACATATTTGTTGGTTCAATTTGGGTATTTATTGTCTTTTGTTGTTTGTATTGCAATTTCGTGTACCACTTATATGAAACCGGATGCATAATTAGATATTTTATCTCCTTAATTATAAAAAATGGAAGTGTCTTCCTGATTTGTGTATCCTTTTCTGTTTGTTAATTTGGATGCAAGCAAGCAATTGATTGATATACATCCACTATCTCCTTGCAGAGTAGAAAGGCGCAGGTATCTGGTACATCTATTCCGAGAAATGGAACAGCGGAGAGGCGACCTCATAATCCAGTAACTTCAATTATCTATTTAAATTTTAATCCGAGATACGCGAGTATTTCGACTAACAAAAGTGCAAACTTGATTTGCAGGTGAAAACAAAAGTCCAAAAACTTAAAGACACTAGAGATTACTCTTTCCTTTTATCAGATGATGCAGATGTTCCTAGAACAGCAAATGTAGCACCCCCTAAGCAGAACAATTCAGTTCAAAGGCCATTGAAAAGCAATGATGTTGGGCGAAATGGTAGTGGAGATAGGAGAGTGATTGCTTCAAATTCTCACGGCCGTTCTTCCACGTCAAGTGCTAGACCAGATTCCAGAAGGGTGGCTGTCACTGATCATAAGAAACAGTACAACAACCCTGTAAGTAGTAGTCATAGACAGGCGCCTGTCTTGCAAAAGAGAGAACCGCCCCAACCGATGAAGAACCAACCGGTCAATTAGAGAGAAAAGTACCCTCTAAGGCTGCAATTCCGAACACACAAAGATCACATATGGTTAGAAAAGAGCCTCTTGGTGCTGCTAGGCAACATTCAGAAGATAGGATGATGAAGGGCAAGCAATCTTTGAAGCCTCAGCCTCAGCCTCAGGTGATGATTGAAACTTTAAACTAACAAACTAAAAACCTACAAAATAGCAAACTAGAAATTTACGAAGTCTAAAAATACAGTTGGAAAGTGCGATTTTGATGTGTTTAGTGACGAGAATCAGTATGGGTTGTAAGTAGACCTGTCAAAACAGGTCGGTCAAGTCGGGTTCGGGTTCAAGTTTGGTTGGTTCAGATTATAAATATTCCAGGTCAATTCGATAACAGGTGAAGTCGGATACTATCGTTGCAGGTCAACGGGCGGTTCAGGTTGACCAACGGGTTTAAATTGTTAATTTTTTTAATGTTATATTAGATATTGTAGTTTAAAAAATAAAAAAATATAATTTTTCATAATAAAGTTAACATTGGTAATTTGAAATTTAATATTTAAATTTGTCTACTAGATCAAATACTATTTTTAATTTTTTTTTTATTCCTTATATACATGAGATCATTAACCCTACTTATATATTTTATCAATAATGCGCACTTTTCTGTTAATCGTGTCCGGGTTCGGGTCGGTCAGGTTCGGGTTCGGTTATTTCGGATTTTAACAGGTTTGATCAGGTCGGTTCAGATTCGTATACGGGTTGGTCAGTTCATTTTTTCGGTTTCGGATACTTTTTGATAGCGCCAGTTGTAAGGGTTCAAGCGTAAATATTATTACATGGGTGATATACTTGAGACATATCCTAATTGTTGATGATATACTTACTCTACTCATTTAAATTTTATGGGTCACATCCTTACTCTACTTGACTACTTATCGTTGATGATTTCTTTTTTAGTAGATTATGTATATATTTAACTTTTTATAAAATAATATGGGCACTGGGACATTTTGTAAACCCATGCCCGTACCATTTTAATTTTCCTAAGATATTTCTTCTGTCGTATTAATAATGCATAAAAATGTGTTGTAGATGAAGGCACCCAAGCAAATCGCACCGCATTATAGTAGGGAAGAGACCTTATCTAGGAGCAGACCGTTGCAGCACAAGCCACAACCAAAGCCAAACTCATACTCAAACTCAAACACAAAG
Organism: Phyllobates terribilis; assembly: GCF_046119375.1. NCBI lineage: Eukaryota > Metazoa > Chordata > Amphibia > Anura > Dendrobatidae > Phyllobates > Phyllobates terribilis. The sequence continues at coordinate 4,168 of NW_027367444.1, read as the reverse complement.
CCAAACATAAAGCCAAAGCCAAAACCGAACCCACCTAGACGGTTGCCTGATGACGAAGACGCGATCTTGGAGATCAGAAAGATGTTTGGGTATGTCTTTTTCTTTGTTTATATTGTATCTGTACTTGTTTTTATGAGACATTTGTTCTATAAACTTTGAATTCTCTTGCAGGTATAATCCAAATAGATACGCCGGTGATGATGATGATCTAAGTGACATGGAGGCCGATTTTCGTACCATCCAGATGGAGGAAAAACGGAGGTAAGATATATCAGCATATGTAATTATCTTACTAAAGATGACCAGGAAGTGAATTTTGAGTGTTTTCTGATCCAGCGCGAGAATCGCAAGAGAAGAGGATGAGAGAGAGTTGATGTTGATTCAAGAAGAAGAAGAACGAGAAAACCAAAGAAAATTAGCGAAGAAGCGGAAAATGGGTCAGCGGTAAAAAAATATCAATTTGTAGGGCCCACATGATGTATATTTAATCCAATCCGGGTTACAATGAACCAGTGACTGAAAGATCCATGAACTTGGTTCAAAGGCAACATCATATCTCCGAGTTTTGATCAAAAGGGCTTGCGTTGGTCATTCTTGAAAGACCAATCCTGAACAACGCTCCGAGAGAGGTACAGGTACTACTCCATTGAATTTGGGTAGGAGTTAGATTATTTGTGAATACCCTTTTGACTTAAATCATTTCCTTTTAGTTTTTTTCTCGACGATATTCTCATCTTTAGCCTATAAACTTTTTCAGAGTTTATTTGATGAGGGTGGAGATACATAGCTTTTTCCTTGTTGACAGTTTTTTTTTTCCTTCTGTTTAGTAAGATTTACTAACATTTCTATGGTGATTTTTCTTTTGTATTTCTGTTGGAATACTGTTTAGGGAGGGGGTTTTACGTTGGAATTTCGATGCTCATAGAGCCCTATTGTGTTGTGTCGTAGCGCTTTCTTGTCATACTATGCGGTTTTTTTTTTGGGTTAAATCTTTTCACGGCAATGGTGTCGTATTCATACTGTCGAGCTCCCGGTATCCATCAACTATATTATATTTATCCTTTACCATGGCTGAAACGACTTATCTTGATTCGAACGGTTGGTACGATTCGGTATCCATCAACGAAATGATATTTATCCTTTACCATGGATGGTACGACTGATCTTGATTCGAAGGGATAAGGTATTGTTTGGTACGATTCAAATTAAAGGAGGAATTGATATGGAGAATAGGTCATTGATATGGAGAATAGGTCATCTTGTTTGGTTAGGAAAAATGTAGGTTTTCTTTGATTCTTTCGAATTGGTTATTCCAAGTTTTAAAGATCAAATTCCACTTGAAAAGTTATAGTATGATTTATTTTTCTCCTTCCCATCAATTCTGCATCTCCATCCTCAAATTTATACTTGAAAAGTTATAGTATGATGTATTTTGTTCAATGATTTAGGTTGGGTGTTTTTGATATATCCAGTAAGATGCTGGAATTGTAAATAATTAAATATTTATAATTTAGTAGTGTTTTTAGTGTGTTGCGGATAGTAATCTTTTTTTTTCTATTATTGATCCACCATCACGAATCTTCCGCTATGCATCAACGGAGAGAATTTTATTGATAAATCAACCGAATCCCTTGTCTAGTTAATGCGTAAGAGTCTAGACTGTGTTTGTATCCTTCATCCCTGATTCTGCATCAAACCTGAATGATGAACGGGATGTGATGAGGCAAGTTCTAAGTTCGATGCTCGAAGGGGCGGAGACATATGTTCAACGGTGGAGGGTCAGAGATGCGTGCTCAACGGTGGAGGGGCAGAGACATGCATGCGACGGTGGAAGGGATAGTGAAGCACGCGTACAATAGTGTAAGGTTGTTTAAGGGAAAGTGAAAAGGCGTCACATTTATCGGTGGATGTGATGGAGACAACATGTTTGATTGCGAAAGGGAAAGTTGCACTTTGGACGGTGAAGATGGATGTGACGGAGACAATATGTTTGATTGCGAAAGGAAAAGCTGCACTTTGGACGGTGAAGGCGGCCATGGATGAATCTTCGACGACAAATATGGACCTTTCACCATTTGTACATGACGATGATGCATCGTCTAGGGTTTCCATCTACAAAGTTAGGATGGTGATCTAGTTCTGTGCTGATTCTTGTTAACCGGTCTGGTTGACTAAAAACCATAATAGCAAATAAATCACTACAACCCAAAACTTACTAATTAAATGGAGAAAGAATTGTTGGGAACCACCCCTTATATAGGGTTTTGGTCGCAGAACCACTCCTTATATCAATATTGGTTTTTTAAAGCCCGTTCTTTCACTCCCGTTAACAAAATCACACCCCTATCTACCTACCGTTAGTTTGATCGTCTAAAATGAGAAATTATCATTTTGCCCTTAAAAAAGTATAAAAATTATATTTTTTACCCTACCCTTACTATGGTTCATCATCCCCTACCTTTTAAAAAAGTTGATTTTTTACCCCAAATTAGCCATTTCAGAGTATAATGATTGATCTTTGAATTAGGGACTTGGGGACTTCGAAATTGGAGAACTAAGTTTCGAATTTAGGAATTAGGATTCGAATTTAGAGAAGTAGGGTTCAAATTTGGAGAATTAAGGGTTCGGATTTGGAGGGCAAGACAACGAAGCAAGCGAGGTGGAGCTCCGATTTGTTGAATCGGCAAAGGAGAACTTTCAATTTCGTCCTCTTTTCCCTCCACCTTCCTCATATCGATTCCTATGTCTTGTTCCCGATTATCTTATATACAAATCCCTACACCTAGATTTTAAATTTGCTTTTCAATCAACAATAATGTCTTTATTGCTTCCTGAGATTGAAGAGTGGTGGTGAGGAATTGGGAACTGAAGATGGAGGGAAAACGAGAGATGATGAACGAGAGAGAAAGTCTACTAGTTTTCTACAACTACAATCTTCCTTGAGGACCCTGGAGAATCTAACAACCAAGTTAGCTCCGAAATTGTTGAACAGTACTAAGAGATGATGAACTTAGCTCAGAATCTAGTAACCAACCAAAAGCATAGGAACTGTTTTCTTCTTCTAAAGATAAGAGATGATGAACCAGAGTAAGGGTAGGGTAAATTTTTAAGCTTAAATTTTTTTTATGGGTAAAATGGTAATTTCTTACTCTTAGACGGTTAAACTAACGACGGGTAAGGATGGGTGTAACTTTGTTAATGGAAGTGAAACAAAGGTATTTAAAAATAAGTGCTAAATAAGGGATGTTTCCTCCATCAAAACTCCATATAAGGGATGATTTCCAACAATTTTCTCTGAAGTGTACGTTATTTCAAAGCGACACTATGGAATAAAGAATGTGAAAGCAAAGTAAAAGAAGTCAAGATTCTTTCTAGTAGTTTGGTTAGCTTCCATGTTTTGAATATCTTTGAACAATAGAAGAAGCATTTTGAGAAATATGTCAAATTCTCTTAATAGCATTGAAAAGTGTGAGATTATGGCTTGCAATGACAATGAAAAATATTGAGCTCCACAAATGATCATGAATCTGTTGATTTCAAATAAATAGTCTTATCATCATTGTTTTGAATTATAAATCCCATATGAGCTTAGCTATATAGAATAAGGATCCGGTATGAAGTGCCCTTATGGTGTGAACTGCGAAATTTCTCGGGTACACATATAACACGCTAATGTTCACATATAGCACGCAATCGTTCAGTTCTAAGGGGATAAAAAAATCACCCAGAAAACGTAAAAAAAAGAAGAAGTTCACCATTAATTACAAAAATGTCACCTCGTGGATTCATTAAAAAACCCATCTTTTTATCTCAGCCCTCCATTTTTTAATCTAATGGCTCAACATTCTTCACATTTCACACCATAAGGGCACTTCACACCGGAACCCACCTCTAGCTATATATATCAATATATATTGAGAATAAGGATCCGGCGTGAAGTATCTCTTGTACTTGTTTTTATGAGACATTAATTCTACAAACTCTCAATTCTCTTGCAGGTATAATCCAAATAGATACGCCGGTGATGATGATGATCTAAGCGACATGGAGGCTGATTTTCGTACCATCCAGATGGAGGAAAAACGGAGGTAAGATATATCAGCATATGTAATTATCTTACTAAAGATGATCAGGAAGTGAATTTTGAGTGTTTTCTGATCCAGCACGA
>NW_027367443.1:0-58092 GCF_046119375.1 Phyllobates terribilis | reverse complement strand
AAAAAGCAAAAAATTTCAGACTTGCACCTTGCAATGCGGAGAAATTACTGTTTGTGCATTTACAATATTCATTGATTTTTGCCATTGAAAAACATCATGTTATTCATATACCAGAAATGTTTGAAGCTACTGACTGAATGAAAGGAGCTGGCATCTCACTCTCTTTGAATCTTCTTTATCATGCTAAGAGGAGCAGGAAAAAGCAAAAAATTTCAGAATTGCACCTTGCAATGCGGAGAAATTACTGTTTGTGCATTTACAATATTCATTGATTTTTGCCATTGAAAAACATCATGTTATTCATATACCAGAAATGTTTGAAGCTACTGACTGAATGAAAGGAGCTGGCATCTCACTCTCTTTGAATCTTCTTTATCATGCTAAGAGGAGCAGGAAAAAGCAAAAAATTTCAGAATTGCACCTTGCAATGCGGAGAAATTACTGTTTGTGCTTTTACAATATTCATTGATTTTTGCCATTGAAAAACGTCCAGAAATGATTGAAGCTACTGACTGAATGAAAGGAGCTGGCATCTCACTCTCTTTGAATCTTCTTTATCATGCTAAGAGGAGCAGGAAAAATCAAAAAATTTCAGAATTGCACCTTGCAATGCGGAGAAATTACTGTTTGTGCATTTACAATATTCATTGATTTTTGCCATTGAAAAACATGTTATTCATATAACAGAAATGTTTGAAGCTACTGACTGAATGAAAGGAGCTGGCACCTCACTCTCTTTGAATCTTCTTTATCATGCTAAGAGGAGCGGGAAAAAGCAAAAAATTTCAGAATTGCACCTTGCAATGCGGAGAAATTACTGTTTGTGCATTTACAATATTCATTGATTTTTGCCATTGAAAAACGTCCAGAAATGATTGAAGCTACTGACTGAATGAAAGGAGCTGGCATCTCACTCTCTTTGAATCTTCTTTATCATGCTAAGAGGAGCAGGAAAAAGCAAAAAATTTCAGAATTGCACCTTGCAATGCGGAGAAATTACTGTTTGTGCATTTACAATATTCATTGATTTTTGCCATTGAAAAACGTCCAGAAATGATTGAAGCTACTGACTGAATGAAAGGAGCTGGCATCTCACTCTCTTTGAATCTTCTTTATCATGCTAAGAGGAGCAGGAAAAAGCAAAAAATTTCAGAATTGCACCTTGCAATGCGGAGAAATTACAGTTTGTGCATTTACAATATTCATTGATTTTTGCCATTGAAAAACATCCAGAAATGATTGAAGCTACTGACTGAATGAAAGGAGCTGGCATCTCACTCTCTTTGAATCTTCTTTATCATGCTAAGAGGAGCAGGAAAAAGCAAAAAATTTCAGAATTGCACCTTGCAATGCGGAGAAATTACTGTTTGTGCATTTACAATATTCATTGATTTTTGCCATTGAAAAACATCGTTATTCATATACCAGAAATGTTTGAAGCTACTGACTGAATGAAAGGAGCTGGCATCTCACTCTCTTTGAATCTTCGTTATCATGCTAAGAGGAGCAGGAAAAAGCAAAAAATTTCAGAATTGCACCTTGCAATGTGGAGAAATTACTGTTTGTGCATTTACAATATTCATTGATTTTTACCATTGAAAAACGTCCAGAAATGATTGAAGCTACTGACTGAATGAAAGTAGCTGGCATCTCACTCTCTTTGAATCTTCTTTATCATGCTAAGAGGAGCAGGAAAAAGCAAAAAATTTCAGACTTGCACCTTGCAATGCGGAGAAATTACTGTTTGTGCATTTACAATATTCATTGATTTTTGCCATTGAAAAACGTCCAGAAATGATTGAAGGTACTGACTGAATGAAAGGAGCTGGCATCTCACTCTCTTTGAATCTTCTTTATCATGCTAAGAGGAGCAGGAAAAAGCAAAAAATTTCAGAATTGCACCTTGCAATGCGGAGAAATTACTGTTTGTGCATTTACAATATTCATTGATTTTTGCCACTGAAAAACGTCCAGAAATGATTGAAGCTACTGACTGAATGAAAGGAGCTGGCATCTCACTCTCTTTGAATCTTCTTTATCATGCTAAGAGGAGCAGGAAAAAGCAAAAAATTTCAGAATTGCACCTTGCAATGCGGAGAAATTACAGTTTGTGCATTTACAATATTCATTGATTTTTGCCATTGAAAAACATCCAGAAATGATTGAAGCTACTGACTGAATGAAAGGAGCTGGCATCTCACTCTCTTTGAATCTTCTTTATCATGCTAAGAGGAGCAGGAAAAAGCAAAAAATTTCAGAATTGCACCTTGCAATGCGGAGAAATTACTGTTTGTGCATTTACAATATTCATTGATTTTTGCCATTGAAAAACATCATGTTATTCATATACCAGAAATGTTTGAAGCTACTGACTGAATGAAAGGAGCTGGCATCTCACTCTCTTTGAATCTTCTTTATCATGCTAAGAGGAGCAGGAAAAAGCAAAAAATTTCAGAATTGCACCTTGCAATGTGGAGAAATTACTGTTTGTGCATTTACAATATTCATTGATTTTTACCATTGAAAAACGTCCAGAAATGATTGAAGCTACTGACTGAATGAAAGTAGCTGGCATCTCACTCTCTTTGAATCTTCTTTATCATGCTAAGAGGAGCAGGAAAAAGCAAAAAATTTCAGACTTGCACCTTGCAATGCGGAGAAATTACTGTTTGTGCATTTACAATATTCATTGATTTTTGCCATTGAAAAACATCATGTTATTCATATACCAGAAATGTTTGAAGCTACTGACTGAATGAAAGGAGCTGGCATCTCACTCTCTTTGAATCTTCTTTATCATGCTAAGAGGAGCAGGAAAAAGCAAAAAATTTCAGAATTGCACCTTGCAATGCGGAGAAATTACTGTTTGTGCATTTACAATATTCATTGATTTTTGCCATTGAAAAACATCATGTTATTCATATACCAGAAATGTTTGAAGCTACTGACTGAATGAAAGGAGCTGGCATCTCACTCTCTTTGAATCTTCTTTATCATGCTAAGAGGAGCAGGAAAAAGCAAAAAATTTCAGAATTGCACCTTGCAATGCGGAGAAATTACTGTTTGTGCATTTACAATATTCATTGATTTTTGCCATTGAAAAACGTCCAGAAATGATTGAAGCTACTGACTGAATGAAAGGAGCTGGCATCTCACTCTCTTTGAATCTTCTTTATCATGCTAAGAGGAGCAGGAAAAATCAAAAAATTTCAGAATTGCACCTTGCAATGCGGAGAAATTACTGTTTGTGCATTTACAATATTCATTGATTTTTGCCATTGAAAAACATGTTATTCATATACCAGAAATGTTTGAAGCTACTGACTGAATGAAAGGAGCTGGCACCTCACTCTCTTTCAATCTTCTTTATCATGCTAAGAGGAGCGGGAAAAAGCAAAAAATTTCAGAATTGCACCTTGCAATGCGGAGAAATTACTGTTTGTGCATTTACAATATTCATTGATTTTTGCCATTGAAAAACGTCCAGAAATGATTGAAGGTACTGACTAAATGAAAGGAGCTGTCATCTCACTCTCTTTGAATCTTCTTTATCATGCTAAGAGGAGCAGGAAAAAGCAAAAAATTTCAGAATTGCACCTTGCAATGCGGAGAAATTACTGTTTGTGCATTTACAATATTCATTGATTTTTGCCATTGAAAAACGTCCAGAAATGATTGAAGCTACTGACTGAATGAAAGGAGCTGGCATCTCACTCTCTTTGAATCTTCTTTATCATGCTAAGAGGAGCAGGAAAAAGCAAAAAATTTCAGAATTGCACCTTGCAATGCGGAGAAATTACAGTTTGTGCATTTACAATATTCATTGATTTTTGCCATTGAAAAACATCCAGAAATGATTGAAGCTACTGACTGAATGAAAGGAGCTGGCATCTCACTCTCTTTGAATCTTCTTTATCATGCTAAGAGGAGCAGGAAAAAGCAAAAAATTTCAGAATTGCACCTTGCAATGCGGAGAAATTACTGTTTGTGCATTTACAATATTCATTGATTTTTGCCATTGAAAAACATCATGTTATTCATATACCAGAAATGTTTGAAGCTACTGACTGAATGAAAGGAGCTGGCATCTCACTCTCTTTGAATCTTCTTTATCATGCTAAGAGGAGCAGGAAAAAGCAAAAAATTTCAGAATTGCACCTTGCAATGCGGAGAAATTACTGTTTGTGCATTTACAATATTCATTGATTTTTGCCATTGAAAAACGTCCAGAAATGATTGAAGCTACTGACTGAATGAAAGGAGCTGGCATCTCACTCTCTTTGAATCTTCTTTATCATGCTAAGAGGAGCAGGAAAAATCAAAAAATTTCAGAATTGCACCTTGCAATGCGGAGAAATTACTGTTTGTGCATTTACAATATTCATTGATTTTTGCCATTGAAAAACATGTTATTCATATACCAGAAATGTTTGAAGCTACTGACTGAATGAAAGGAGCTGGCACCTCACTCTCTTTCAATCTTCTTTATCATGCTAAGAGGAGCGGGAAAAAGCAAAAAATTTCAGAATTGCACCTTGCAATGCGGAGAAATTACTGTTTGTGCATTTACAATATTCATTGATTTTTGCCATTGAAAAACGTCCAGAAATGATTGAAGGTACTGACTAAATGAAAGGAGCTGTCATCTCACTCTCTTTGAATCTTCTTTATCATGCTAAGAGGAGCAGGAAAAAGCAAAAAATTTCAGAATTGCACCTTGCAATGCGGAGAAATTACTGTTTGTGCATTTACAATATTCATTGATTTTTGCCATTGAAAAACGTCCAGAAATGATTGAAGCTACTGACTGAATGAAAGGAGCTGGCATCTCACTCTCTTTGAATCTTCTTTATCATGCTAAGAGGAGCAGGAAAAAGCAAAAAATTTCAGAATTGCACCTTGCAATGCGGAGAAATTACAGTTTGTGCATTTACAATATTCATTGATTTTTGCCATTGAAAAACATCCAGAAATGATTGAAGCTACTGACTGAATGAAAGGAGCTGGCATCTCACTCTCTTTGAATCTTCTTTATCATGCTAAGAGGAGCAGGAAAAAGCAAAAAATTTCAGAATTGCACCTTGCAATGCGGAGAAATTACTGTTTGTGCATTTACAATATTCATTGATTTTTGCCATTGAAAAACATCATGTTATTCATATACCAGAAATGTTTGAAGCTACTGACTGAATGAAAGGAGCTGGCATCTCACTCTCTTTGAATCTTCGTTATCATGCTAAGAGGAGCAGGAAAAAGCAAAAAATTTCAGAATTGCACCTTGCAATGTGGAGAAATTACTGTTTGTGCATTTACAATATTCATTGATTTTTACCATTGAAAAACGTCCAGAAATGATTGAAGCTACTGACTGAATGAAAGTAGCTGGCATCTCACTCTCTTTGAATCTTCTTTATCATGCTAAGAGGAGCAGGAAAAAGCAAAAAATTTCAGACTTGCACCCTGCAATGCGGAGAAATTACTGTTTGTGCATTTACAATATTCATTGATTTTTGCCATTGAAAAACGTCCAGAAATGATTGAAGGTACTGACTGAATGAAAGGAGCTGGCATCTCACTCTCTTTGAATCTTCTTTATCATGCTAAGAGGAGCAGGAAAAAGCAAAAAATTTCAGAATTGCACCTTGCAATGCGGAGAAATTACTGTTTGTGCATTTACAATATTCATTGATTTTTGCCACTGAAAAACGTCCAGAAATGATTGAAGCTACTGACTGAATGAAAGGAGCTGGCATCTCACTCTCTTTGAATCTTCTTTATCATGCTAAGAGGAGCAGGAAAAAGCAAAAAATTTCAGAATTGCACCTTGCAATGCGGAGAAATTACAGTTTGTGCATTTACAATATTCATTGATTTTTGCCATTGAAAAACATCCAGAAATGATTGAAGCTACTGACTGAATGAAAGGAGCTGGCATCTCACTCTCTTTGAATCTTCTTTATCATGCTAAGAGGAGCAGGAAAAAGCAAAAAATTTCAGAATTGCACCTTGCAATGCGGAGAAATTACTGTTTGTGCATTTACAATATTCATTGATGTTTGCCATTGAAAAACATCATGTTATTCATATACCAGAAATGTTTGAAGCTACTGACTGAATGAAAGGAGCTGGCATCTCACTCTCTTTGAATCTTCTTTATCATGCTAAGAGGAGCAGGAAAAAGCAAAAAATTTCAGAATTGCACCTTGCAATGTGGAGAAATTACTGTTTGTGCATTTACAATATTCATTGATTTTTACCATTGAAAAACGTCCAGAAATGATTGAAGCTACTGACTGAATGAAAGTAGCTGGCATCTCACTCTCTTTGAATCTTCTTTATCATGCTAAGAGGAGCAGGAAAAAGCAAAAAATTTCAGACTTGCACCTTGCAATGCGGAGAAATTACTGTTTGTGCATTTACAATATTCATTGATTTTTGCCATTGAAAAACATCATGTTATTCATATACCAGAAATGTTTGAAGCTACTGACTGAATGAAAGGAGCTGGCATCTCACTCTCTTTGAATCTTCTTTATCATGCTAAGAGGAGCAGGAAAAAGCAAAAAATTTCAGAATTGCACCTTGCAATGCGGAGAAATTACTGTTTGTGCATTTACAATATTCATTGATTTTTGCCATTGAAAAACATCATGTTATTCATATACCAGAAATGTTTGAAGCTACTGACTGAATGAAAGGAGCTGGCATCTCACTCTCTTTGAATCTTCTTTATCATGCTAAGAGGAGCAGGAAAAAGCAAAAAATTTCAGAATTGCACCTTGCAATGCGGAGAAATTACTGTTTGTGCATTTACAATATTCATTGATTTTTGCCATTGAAAAACGTCCAGAAATGATTGAAGCTACTGACTGAATGAAAGGAGCTGGCATCTCACTCTCTTTGAATCTTCTTTATCATGCTAAGAGGAGCAGGAAAAATCAAAAAATTTCAGAATTGCACCTTGCAATGCGGAGAAATTACTGTTTGTGCATTTACAATATTCATTGATTTTTGCCATTGAAAAACATGTTATTCATATACCAGAAATGTTTGAAGCTACTGACTGAATGAAAGGAGCTGGCACCTCACTCTCTTTCAATCTTCTTTATCATGCTAAGAGGAGCGGGAAAAAGCAAAAAATTTCAGAATTGCACCTTGCAATGCGGAGAAATTACTGTTTGTGCATTTACAATATTCATTGATTTTTGCCATTGAAAAACGTCCAGAAATGATTGAAGGTACTGACTAAATGAAAGGAGCTGTCATCTCACTCTCTTTGAATCTTCTTTATCATGCTAAGAGGAGCAGGAAAAAGCAAAAAATTTCAGAATTGCACCTTGCAATGCGGAGAAATTACTGTTTGTGCATTTACAATATTCATTGATTTTTGCCATTGAAAAACGTCCAGAAATGATTGAAGGTACTGACTAAATGAAAGGAGCTGTCATCTCACTCTCTTTGAATCTTCTTTATCATGCTAAGAGGAGCAGGAAAAAGCAAAAAATTTCAGACTTGCACCTTGCAATGCGGAGAAATTACTGTTTGTGCATTTACAATATTCATTGATTTTTGCCATTGAAAAACATCATGTTATTCATATACCAGAAATGTTTGAAGCTACTGACTGAATGAAAGGAGCTGGCATCTCACTCTCTTTGAATCTTCTTTATCATGCTAAGAGGAGCAGGAAAAAGCAAAAAATTTCAGAATTGCACCTTGCAATGCGGAGAAATTACTGTTTGTGCATTTACAATATTCATTGATTTTTGCCATTGAAAAACGTCCAGAAATGATTGAAGCTACTGACTGAATGAAAGGAGCTGGCATCTCACTCTCTTTGAATCTTCTTTATCATGCTAAGAGGAGCAGGAAAAAGCAAAAAATTTCAGAATTGCACCTTGCAATGCGGAGAAATTACTGTTTGTGCATTTACAATATTCATTGATTTTTGCCATTGAAAAACATCATGTTATTCATATACCAGAAATGTTTGAAGCTACTGACTGAATGAAAGGAGCTGACATCTCACTCTCTTTGAATCTTCTTTATCATGCTAAGAGGAGCAGGAAAAAGCAAAAAATTTCAGAATTGCACCTTGCAATGCGGAGAAATTACTGTTTGTGCATTTACAATATTCATTGATTTTTGCCATTGAAAAACGTCCAGAAATGATTGAAGCTACTGACTGAATGAAAGGAGCTGGCATCTCACTCTCTTTGAATCTTCTTTATCATGCTAAGAGGAGCAGGAAAAAGCAAAAAATTTCAGAATTGCACCTTGCAATGCGGAGAAATTACTGTTTGTGCATTTACAATATTCATTGATTTTTGCCATTGAAAAACATCATGTTATTCATATACCAGAAATGTTTGAAGCTACTGACTGAATGAAAGGAGCTGGCATCTCACTCTCTTTGAATCTTCTTTATCATGCTAAGAGGAGCAGGAAAAAGCAAAAAATTTCAGAATTGCACCTTGCAATGTGGAGAAATTACTGTTTGTGCATTTACAATATTCATTGATTTTTGCCATTGAAAAACATCATGTTATTCATATACCAGAAATGTTTGAAGCTACTGACTGAATGAAAGGAGCTGGCATCTCACTCTCTTTGAATCTTCTTTATCATGCTAAGAGGAGCAGGAAAAAGCAAAAAATTTCAGAATTGCACCTTGCAATGTGGAGAAATTACTGTTTGTGCATTTACAATATTCATTGATTTTTACCATTGAAAAACGTCCAGAAATGATTGAAGCTACTGACTGAATGAAAGTAGCTGGCATCTCACTCTCTTTGAATCTTCTTTATCATGCTAAGAGGAGCAGGAAAAAGCAAAAAATTTCAGACTTGCACCTTGCAATGCGGAGAAATTACTGTTTGTGCATTTACAATATTCATTGATTTTTGCCATTGAAAAACATCATGTTATTCATATACCAGAAATGTTTGAAGCTACTGACTGAATGAAAGGAGCTGGCATCTCACTCTCTTTGAATCTTCTTTATCATGCTAAGAGGAGCAGGAAAAAGCAAAAAATTTCAGAATTGCACCTTGCAATGTGGAGAAATTACTGTTTGTGCATTTACAATATTCATTGATTTTTACCATTGAAAAACGTCCAGAAATGATTGAAGCTACTGACTGAATGAAAGTAGCTGGCATCTCACTCTCTTTGAATCTTCTTTATCATGCTAAGAGGAGCAGGAAAAAGCAAAAAATTTCAGAATTGCACCTTGCAATGCGGAGAAATTACTGTTTGTGCATTTACAATATTCATTGATTTTTGCCATTGAAAAACATCATGTTATTCATATACCAGAAATGTTTGAAGCTACTGACTGAATGAAAGGAGCTGGCATCTCACTCTCTTTGAATCTTCTTTATCATGCTAAGAGGAGCAGGAAAAAGCAAAAAATTTCAGAATTGCACCTTGCAATGTGGAGAAATTACTGTTTGTGCATTTACAATATTCATTGATTTTTGCCATTGAAAAACATCATGTTATTCATATACCAGAAATGTTTGAAGCTACTGACTGAATGAAAGGAGCTGGCATCTCACTCTCTTTGAATCTTCTTTATCATGCTAAGAGGAGCAGGAAAAAGCAAAAAATTTCAGAATTGCACCTTGCAATGTGGAGAAATTACTGTTTGTGCATTTACAATATTCATTGATTTTTACCATTGAAAAACGTCCAGAAATGATTGAAGCTACTGACTGAATGAAAGTAGCTGGCATCTCACTCTCTTTGAATCTTCTTTATCATGCTAAGAGGAGCAGGAAAAAGCAAAAAATTTCAGACTTGCACCTTGCAATGCGGAGAAATTACTGTTTGTGCATTTACAATATTCATTGATTTTTGCCATTGAAAAACATCATGTTATTCATATACCAGAAATGTTTGAAGCTACTGACTGAATGAAAGGAGCTGGCATCTCACTCTCTTTGAATCTTCTTTATCATGCTAAGAGGAGCAGGAAAAAGCAAAAAATTTCAGAATTGCACCTTGCAATGTGGAGAAATTACTGTTTGTGCATTTACAATATTCATTGATTTTTACCATTGAAAAACGTCCAGAAATGATTGAAGCTACTGACTGAATGAAAGTAGCTGGCATCTCACTCTCTTTGAATCTTCTTTATCATGCTAAGAGGAGCAGGAAAAAGCAAAAAATTTCAGACTTGCACCTTGCAATGCAGAGAAATTACTGTTTGTGCATTTACAATATTCATTGATTTTTGCCATTGAAAAACATCATGTTATTCATATACCAGAAATGTTTGAAGCTACTGACTGAATCAAAGGAGCTGGCATCTCACTCTCTTTGAATCTTCTTTATCATGCTAAGAGGAGCAGGAAAAAGCAAAAAATTTCAGAATTGCACCTTGCAATGCGGAGAAATTACTGTTTGTGCATTTACAATATTCATTGATTTTTGCCATTGAAAAACGTCCAGAAATGATTGAAGCTACTGACTGAATGAAAGGATCTGGCATCTCACTCTCTTTGAATCTTCTTTATCATGCTAAGAGGAGCAGGAAAAAGCAAAAAATTTCAGAATTGCACCTTGCAATGCGGAGAAATTACTGTTTGTGCATTTACAATATTCATTGATTTTTGCCATTGAAAAACGTCCAGAAATGATTGAAGCTACTGATTGAATGAAAGGAGCTGGCATCTCACTCTCTTTGAATCTTCTTTATCATGCTAAGAGGAGCAGGAAAAAGCAAAAAATTTCAGAATTGCACCTTGCAATGCGGAGAAATTACTGTTTGTGCATTTACAATATTCATTGATTTTTGCCATTGAAAAACATGTTATTCATATACCAGAAATGTTTGAAGCTACTGACTGAATGAAAGGAGCTGGCACCTCACTCTCTTTGAATCTTCTTTATCATGCTAAGAGGAGCAGGAAAAAGCAAAAAATTTCAGAATTGCACCTTGCAATGCGGAGAAATTACTGTTTGTGCATTTACAATATTCATTGATTTTTGCCATTGAAAAACATCATGTTATTCATATACCAGAAATGTTTGAAGCTACTGACTGAATGAAAGGAGTTGGCATCTCACTCTCTTTGAATCTTCTTTATCATGCTAAGAGGAGCAGGAAAAAGCAAAAAATTTCAGAATTGCACCTTGCAATGCGGAGAAATTACTGTTTGTGCATTTACAATATTCATTGATTTTTGCCATTGAAAAACATCATGTTATTCATATACCAGAAATGTTTGAAGCTACTGACTGAATGAAAGGAGCTGGCATCTCACTCTCTTTGAATCTTCTTTATCATGCTAAGAGGAGCAGGAAAAAGCAAAAAATTTTAGAATTGCACATTGCAATGTGGAGAAATTACTGTTTGTGCATTTACAATATTCATTGATTTTTACCATTGAAAAACGTCCAGAAATGATTGAAGCTACTGACTGAATGAAAGTAGCTGGCATCTCACTCTCTTTGAATCTTCTTTATCATGCTAAGAGGAGCAGGAAAAAGCAAAAAATTTCAGACTTGCACCTTGCAATGCGGAGAAATTACTGTTTGTGCATTTACAATATTCATTGATTTTTGCCATTGAAAAACATCATGTTATTCATATTCCAGAAATGTTTGAAGCTACTGACTGAATGAAAGGAGCTGGCATCTCACTCTCTTTGAATCTTCTTTATCATGCTAAGAGGAGCAGGAAAAAGCAAAAAATTTCAGAATTGCACCTTGCAATGCGGAGAAATTACTGTTTGTGCATTTACAATATTCATTGATTTTTGCCATTGAAAAACGTCCAGAAATGATTGAAGCTACTGACTGAATGAAAGGAGCTGGCATCTCACTCTCTTTGAATCTTCTTTATCATGCTAAGAGGAGCAGGAAAAAGCAAAAAATTTCAGAATTGCACCTTGCAATGCGGAGAAATTACTGTTTGTGCATTTACAATATTCATTGATTTTTGCCATTGAAAAACATCATGTTATTCATATACCAGAAATGTTTGAAGCTACTGACTGAATGAAAGGAGCTGACATCTCACTCTCTTTGAATCTTCTTTATCATGCTAAGAGGAGCAGGAAAAAGCAAAAAATTTCAGAATTGCACCTTGCAATGCGGAGAAATTACTGTTTGTGCATTTACAATATTCATTGATTTTTGCCATTGAAAAACGTCCAGAAATGATTGAAGCTACTGACTGAATGAAAGGAGCTGGCATCTCACTCTCTTTGAATCTTCTTTATCATGCTAAGAGGAGCAGGAAAAAGCAAAAAATTTCAGAATTGCACCTTGCAATGCGGAGAAATTACTGTTTGTGCATTTACAATATTCATTGATTTTTGCCATTGAAAAACATCATGTTATTCATATACCAGAAATGTTTGAAGCTACTGACTGAATGAAAGGAGCTGGCATCTCACTCTCTTTGAATCTTCTTTATCATGCTAAGAGGAGCAGGAAAAAGCAAAAAATTTCAGAATTGCACCTTGCAATGTGGAGAAATTACTGTTTGTGCATTTACAATATTCATTGATTTTTGCCATTGAAAAACATCATGTTATTCATATACCAGAAATGTTTGAAGCTACTGACTGAATGAAAGGAGCTGGCATCTCACTCTCTTTGAATCTTCTTTATCATGCTAAGAGGAGCAGGAAAAAGCAAAAAATTTCAGAATTGCACCTTGCAATGTGGAGAAATTACTGTTTGTGCATTTACAATATTCATTGATTTTTACCATTGAAAAACGTCCAGAAATGATTGAAGCTACTGACTGAATGAAAGTAGCTGGCATCTCACTCTCTTTGAATCTTCTTTATCATGCTAAGAGGAGCAGGAAAAAGCAAAAAAATTTCAGACTTCCACCTTGCAATGCGGAGAAATTACTGTTTGTGCATTTACAATATTCATTGATTTTTGCCATTGAAAAACATCATGTTATTCATATACCAGAAATGTTTGAAGCTACTGACTGAATGAAAGGAGCTGGCATCTCACTCTCTTTGAATCTTCTTTATCATGCTAAGAGGAGCAGGAAAAAGCAAAAAATTTCAGAATTGCACCTTGCAATGCGGAGAAATTACTGTTTGTGCATTTACAATATTCATTGATTTTTGCCATTGAAAAACATCCAGAAATGATTGAAGCTACTGACTGAATGAAAGGAGCTGGCATCTCACTCTCTTTGAATCTTCTTTATCATGCTAAGAGGAGCAGGAAAAAGCAAAAAATTTCAGAATTGCACCTTGCAATGCGGAGAAATTACTGTTTGTGCATTTACAATATTCATTGATTTTTGCCATTGAAAAACATCCAGAAATGATTGAAGCTACTGACTGAATGAAAGGAGCTGGCATCTCACTCTTTTTGAATCTTCTTTATCATGCTAAGAGGAGCAGGAAAAAGCAAAAAATTTCAGAATTGCACCTTGCAATGCGGAGAAATTACTGTTTGTGCATTTACAATATTCATTGATTTTTGCCATTGAAAAACATCATGTTATTCATATACCAGAAATGTTTGAAGCTACTGACTGAATGAAAGGAGCTGGCATCTCACTCTCTTTGAATCTTCTTTATCATGCTAAGAGGAGCAGGAAAAAGCAAAAAATTTCAGAATTGCACCTTGCAATGCGGAGAAATTACTGTTTGTGCATTTACAATATTCATTGATTTTTGCCATTGAAAAACATCATGTTATTCATATACCAGAAATGTTTGAAGCTACTGACTGAATGAAAGGAGCTGGCATCTCACTCTCTTTGAATCTTCTTTATCATGCTAAGAGGAGCAGGAAAAAGCAAAAAATTTCAGAATTGCACCTTGCAATGTGGAGAAATTACTGTTTGTGCATTTACAATATTCATTGATTTTTACCATTGAAAAACGTCCAGAAATGATTGAAGCTACTGACTGCATGAAAGTAACAGGCATCTCACTCTCTTTGAATCTTCTTTATCATGCTAAGAGGAGCAGGAAAAAGCAAAAAATTTCAGACTTGCACCTTGCAATGCGGAGAAACTACTGTTTGTGCATTTACAATATTCATTGATTTTTGCCATTGAAAAACATCATGTTATTCATATACCAGAAATGTTTGAAGCTACTGACTGAATGAAAGGAGCTGGCATCTCACTCTCTTTGAATCTTCTTTATCATGCTAAGAGGAGCAGGAAAAAGCAAAAAATTTCAGAATTGCACCTTGCAATGCGGAGAAATTACTGTTTGTGCATTTACAATATTCATTGATTTTTGCCATTGAAAAACGTCCAGAAATGATTGAAGCTACTGACTGAATGAAAGGAGCTGGCATCTCACTCTCTTTGAATCTTCTTTATCATGCTAGGATTAACAGGAAAAAGCAAAAAATTTCAGAATTGCACCTTGCAATGTGGAGATATTACTGTTTGTGCATTTACAATATTCATTGATTTTTGCCATTGAAAAACATGTTTTTCATATACCAGAAATGTTTGAAGCTACTGACTGAATGAAAGGAGCTGGCATCTCACTCTCTTTGAATCTTCTTTATCATGCTAGGATTAACAGGAAAAAGCTAAAAATTTCAGAATTGCACCGTGCAATGTGGAGATATTACTGTTTGTGCATTTACAATATTCATTGATTTTTGCCATTGAAAAACATGTTTTTCATATACCAGAAATGTTTGAAGCTACTGACTGAATGAAAGGAGCTGGCATCTCACTCTCTTTGAATCTTCTTTATCATGCTACGATTAGCAGGAAAAAGCAAAAAATTTCAGAATTGCACCTTGCAATGTGGAGATATTACTGTTTGTGAATTTACAATATTCATTGATTTTTGCCATTGAAAAACATGTTTTTCATATACCAGAATTGTTTGAAGCTACTGACTGAATGAAAGGAGCTGGCATCTCACTCTCTTTGAATCTTCTTTATCATGCTAGGATTAACAGGAAAAAGCAAAAAATTTCAGAATTGCACCTTGCAATGTGGAGATATTACTGTTTGTGCATTTACAATATTCATTGATTTTTGCCATTGAAAAACATGTTTTTCATATACCAGAAATGTTTGAAGCTACTGACTGAATGAAAGGAGCTGGCATCTCACTCTCTTTGAATCTTCTTTATCATGCTAGGATTAGCAGGAAAAAGCAAAAAATTTCAGAATTGCACCTTGCAATGTGGAGATATTACTGTTTGTGCATTTACAATATTCATTGATTTTTGCCATTGAAAAACATGTTTTTCATATACCAGAAATGTTTGAAGCTACTGACTGAATGAAAGGAGCTGGCATCTCACTCTCTTTGAATCTTCTTTATCATGCTAGGATTAACAGGAAAAAGCTAAAAATTTCAGAATTGCACCGTGCAATGTGGAGATATTACTGTTTGTGCATTTACAATATTCATTGATTTTTGCCATTGAAAAACATGTTTTTCATATACCAGAAATGTTTGAAGCTACTGACTGAATGAAAGGAGCTGGCATCTCACTCTCTTTGAATCTTCTTTATCATGCTAGGATTAGCAGGAAAAAGCAAAAAATTTCAGAATTGCACCTTGCAATGTGGAGATATTACTGTTTGTGCATTTACAATATTCATTGATTTTTGCCATTGAAAAACATGTTTTTTATATACCAGAAATGTTTGAAGCTACTGACTGAATGAAAGGAGCTGGCATCTCACTCTCTTTGAATCTTCTTTATCATGCTAGGATTAACAGGAAAAAGCAAAAAATTTCAGAATTGCACCTTGCAATGTGGAGATATTACTGTTTGTGCATTTACAATATTCATTGATTTTTGCCATTGAAAAACATGTTTTTCATATACCAGAAATGTTTGAAGCTACTGACTGAATGAAAGGAGCTGGCATCTCACTCTCTTTGAATCTTCTTTATCATGCTAGGATTAGCAGGAAAAAGCAAAAAAATTCAGAATTGCACCTTGCAATGTGGAGATATTACTGTTTGTGCATTTACAATATTCATTGATTTTTGCCATTGAAAAACATGTTTTTCATATACCAGAAATGTTTGAAGCTACTGACTGAATGAAAGGAGCTGGCATCTCACTCTCTTTGAATCTTCTTTATCATGCTAGGATTAACAGGAAAAAGCTAAAAATTTCAGAATTGCACCGTGCAATGTGGAGATATTACTGTTTGTGCATTTACAATATTCATTGATTTTTGCCATTGAAAAACATGTTTTTCATATACCAGAAATGTTTGAAGCTACTGACTGAATGAAAGGAGCTGGCATCTCACTCTCTTTGAATCTTCTTTATCATGCTAGGATTAGCAGGAAAAAGCAAAAAATTTCAGAATTGCACCTTGCAATGTGGAGATATTACTGTTTGTGCATTTACAATATTCATTGATTTTTGCCATTGAAAAACATGTTTTTCATATACCAGAAATGTTTGAAGCTACTGACTGAATGAAAGGAGCTGGCATCTCACTCTCTTTGAATCTTCTTTATCATGCTAGGATTAACAGGAAAAAGCAAAAAATTTCAGAATTGCACCTTGCAATGTGGAGATATTACTGTTTGTGCATTTACAATATTCATTGATTTTTGCCATTGAAAAACATGTTTTTCATATACCAGAAATGTTTGAAGCTACTGACTGAATGAAAGGAGCTGGCATCTCACTCTCTTTGAATCTTCTTTATCATGCTAGGATTAACAGGAAAAAGCTAAAAATTTCAGAATTGCACCGTGCAATGTGGAGATATTACTGTTTGTGCATTTACAATATTCATTGATTTTTGCCATTGAAAAACATGTTTTTCATATACCAGAAATGTTTGAAGCTACTGACTGAATGAAAGGAGCTGGCATCTCACTCTCTTTGAATCTTCTTTATCATGCTAGGATTAGCAGGAAAAAGCAAAAAATTTCAGAATTGCACCTTGCAATGTGGAGATATTACTGTTTGTGCATTTACAATATTCATTGATTTTTGCCATTGAAAAACATGTTTTTCATATACCAGAAATGTTTGAAGCTACTGACTGAATGAAAGGAGCTGGCATCTCACTCTCTTTGAATCTTCTTTATCATGCTAGGATTAACAGGAAAAAGCTAAAAATTTCAGAATTGCACCGTGCAATGTGGAGATATTACTGTTTGTGCATTTACAATATTCATTGATTTTTGCCATTGAAAAACATGTTTTTCATATACCAGAAATGTTTGAAGCTACTGACTGAATGAAAGGAGCTGGCATCTCACTCTCTTTGAATCTTCTTTATCATGCTAGGATTAGCAGGAAAAAGCAAAAAATTTCAGAATTGCACCTTGCAATGTGGAGATATTACTGTTTGTGCATTTACAATATTCATTGATTTTTGCCATTGAAAAACATGTTTTTCATATACCAGAAATGTTTGAAGCTACTGACTGAATGAAAGGAGCTGGCATCTCACTCTCTTTGAATCTTCTTTATCATGCTAGGATTAACAGGAAAAAGCAAAGAATTTCAGAATTGCACCTTGCAATGTGGAGATATTACTGTTTGTGCATTTACAATATTCATTGATTTTTGCCATTGAAAAACATGTTTTTCATATACCAGAAATGTTTGAAGCTACTGACTGAATGAAAGGAGCTGGCATCTCACTCTCTTTGAATCTTCTTTATCATGCTAGGATTAACAGGAAAAAGCTAAAAATTTCAGAATTGCTCCGTGCAATGTGGAGATATTACTGTTTGTGCATTTACAATATTCATTGATTTTTGCCATTGAAAAACATGTTTTTCATATACCAGAAATGTTTGAAGCTACTGACTGAATGAAAGGAGCTGGCATCTCACTCTCTTTGAATCTTCTTTATCATGCTAGGATTAGCAGGAAAAAGCAAAAAATTTCAGAATTGCACCTTGCAATGTGGAGATATTACTGTTTGTGCATTTACAATATTCATTGATTTTTGCCATTGAAAAACATGTTTTTCATATACCAGAAATGTTTGAAGCTACTGACTGAATGAAAGGAGCTGGCATCTCACTCTCTTTGAATCTTCTTTATCATGCTAGGATTAACAGGAAAAAGCTAAAAATTTCAGAATTGCACCGTGCAATGTGGAGATATTACTGTTTGTGCATTTACAATATTCATTGATTTTTGCCATTGAAAAACATGTTTTTCATATACCAGAAATGTTTGAAGCTACTGACTGAATGAAAGGAGCTGGCATCTCACTCTCTTTGAATCTTCTTTATCATGCTAAGAGGAGCAGGAAAAAGCAAAAAATTTCAGAATTGCACCTTGCAATGTGGAGAAATTACTGTTTGTGCATTTACAATATTCATTGATTTTTACCATTGAAAAACGTCCAGAAATGATTGAAGCTACTGACTGCATGAAAGTAGCTGGCATCTCACTCTCTTTGAATCTTCTTTATCATGCTAAGAGGAGCAGGAAAAAGCAAAAAATTTCAGACTTGCACCTTGCAATGCGGAGAAATTACTGTTTGTGCATTTACAATATTCATTGATTTTTGCCATTGAAAAACATCATGTTATTCATATACCAGAAATGTTTGAAGCTACTGACTGAATGAAAGGAGCTGGCATCTCACTCTCTTTGAATCTTCTTTATCATGCTAAGAGGAGCAGGAAAAAGCAAAAAATTTCAGAATTGCACCTTGCAATGCGGAGAAATTACTGTTTGTGCATTTACAATATTCATTGATTTTTGCCATTGAAAAACATCATGTTATTCATATACCAGAAATGTTTGAAGCTACTGACTGAATGAAAGGAGCTGGCATCTCACTCTCTTTGAATCTTCTTTATCATGCTAAGAGGAGCAGGAAAAAGCAAAAAATTTCAGAATTGCACCTTGCAATGCGGAGAAATTACTGTTTGTGCTTTTACAATATTCATTGATTTTTGCCATTGAAAAACGTCCAGAAATGATTGAAGCTACTGACTGAATGAAAGGAGCTGGCATCTCACTCTCTTTGAATCTTCTTTATCATGCTAAGAGGAGCAGGAAAAATCAAAAAATTTCAGAATTGCACCTTGCAATGCGGAGAAATTACTGTTTGTGCATTTACAATATTCATTGATTTTTGCCATTGAAAAACATGTTATTCATATACCAGAAATGTTTGAAGCTACTGACTGAATGAAAGGAGCTGGCACCTCACTCTCTTTGAATCTTCTTTATCATGCTAAGAGGAGCGGGAAAAAGCAAAAAATTTCAGAATTGCACCTTGCAATGCGGAGAAATTACTGTTTGTGCATTTACAATATTCATTGATTTTTGCCATTGAAAAACGTCCAGAAATGATTGAAGCTACTGACTGAATGAAAGGAGCTGGCATCTCACTCTCTTTGAATCTTCTTTATCATGCTAAGAGGAGCAGGAAAAAGCAAAAAATTTCAGAATTGCACCTTGCAATGCGGAGAAATTACTGTTTGTGCATTTACAATATTCATTGATTTTTGCCATTGAAAAACGTCCAGAAATGATTGAAGCTACTGACTGAATGAAAGGAGCTGGCATCTCACTCTCTTTGAATCTTCTTTATCATGCTAAGAGGAGCAGGAAAAAGCAAAAAATTTCAGAATTGCACCTTGCAATGCGGAGAAATTACAGTTTGTGCATTTACAATATTCATTGATTTTTGCCATTGAAAAACATCCAGAAATGATTGAAGCTACTGACTGAATGAAAGGAGCTGGCATCTCACTCTCTTTGAATCTTCTTTATCATGCTAAGAGGAGCAGGAAAAAGCAAAAAATTTCAGAATTGCACCTTGCAATGCGGAGAAATTACTGTTTGTGCATTTACAATATTCATTGATTTTTGCCATTGAAAAACATCGTTATTCATATACCAGAAATGTTTGAAGCTACTGACTGAATGAAAGGAGCTGGCATCTCACTCTCTTTGAATCTTCGTTATCATGCTAAGAGGAGCAGGAAAAAGCAAAAAATTTCAGAATTGCACCTTGCAATGTGGAGAAATTACTGTTTGTGCATTTACAATATTCATTGATTTTTACCATTGAAAAACGTCCAGAAATGATTGAAGCTACTGACTGAATGAAAGTAGCTGGCATCTCACTCTCTTTGAATCTTCTTTATCATGCTAAGAGGAGCAGGAAAAAGCAAAAAATTTCAGACTTGCACCTTGCAATGCGGAGAAATTACTGTTTGTGCATTTACAATATTCATTGATTTTTGCCATTGAAAAACGTCCAGAAATGATTGAAGGTACTGACTGAATGAAAGGAGCTGGCATCTCACTCTCTTTGAATCTTCTTTATCATGCTAAGAGGAGCAGGAAAAAGCAAAAAATTTCAGAATTGCACCTTGCAATGCGGAGAAATTACTGTTTGTGCATTTACAATATTCATTGATTTTTGCCACTGAAAAACGTCCAGAAATGATTGAAGCTACTGACTGAATGAAAGGAGCTGGCATCTCACTCTCTTTGAATCTTCTTTATCATGCTAAGAGGAGCAGGAAAAAGCAAAAAATTTCAGAATTGCACCTTGCAATGCGGAGAAATTACAGTTTGTGCATTTACAATATTCATTGATTTTTGCCATTGAAAAACATCCAGAAATGATTGAAGCTACTGACTGAATGAAAGGAGCTGGCATCTCACTCTCTTTGAATCTTCTTTATCATGCTAAGAGGAGCAGGAAAAAGCAAAAAATTTCAGAATTGCACCTTGCAATGCGGAGAAATTACTGTTTGTGCATTTACAATATTCATTGATTTTTGCCATTGAAAAACATCATGTTATTCATATACCAGAAATGTTTGAAGCTACTGACTGAATGAAAGGAGCTGGCATCTCACTCTCTTTGAATCTTCTTTATCATGCTAAGAGGAGCAGGAAAAAGCAAAAAATTTCAGAATTGCACCTTGCAATGTGGAGAAATTACTGTTTGTGCATTTACAATATTCATTGATTTTTACCATTGAAAAACGTCCAGAAATGATTGAAGCTACTGACTGAATGAAAGTAGCTGGCATCTCACTCTCTTTGAATCTTCTTTATCATGCTAAGAGGAGCAGGAAAAAGCAAAAAATTTCAGACTTGCACCTTGCAATGCGGAGAAATTACTGTTTGTGCATTTACAATATTCATTGATTTTTGCCATTGAAAAACATCATGTTATTCATATACCAGAAATGTTTGAAGCTACTGACTGAATGAAAGGAGCTGGCATCTCACTCTCTTTGAATCTTCTTTATCATGCTAAGAGGAGCAGGAAAAAGCAAAAAATTTCAGAATTGCACCTTGCAATGCGGAGAAATTACTGTTTGTGCATTTACAATATTCATTGATTTTTGCCATTGAAAAACATCATGTTATTCATATACCAGAAATGTTTGAAGCTACTGACTGAATGAAAGGAGCTGGCATCTCACTCTCTTTGAATCTTCTTTATCATGCTAAGAGGAGCAGGAAAAAGCAAAAAATTTCAGAATTGCACCTTGCAATGCGGAGAAATTACTGTTTGTGCATTTACAATATTCATTGATTTTTGCCATTGAAAAACGTCCAGAAATGATTGAAGCTACTGACTGAATGAAAGGAGCTGGCATCTCACTCTCTTTGAATCTTCTTTATCATGCTAAGAGGAGCAGGAAAAATCAAAAAATTTCAGAATTGCACCTTGCAATGCGGAGAAATTACTGTTTGTGCATTTACAATATTCATTGATTTTTGCCATTGAAAAACATGTTATTCATATACCAGAAATGTTTGAAGCTACTGACTGAATGAAAGGAGCTGGCACCTCACTCTCTTTCAATCTTCTTTATCATGCTAAGAGGAGCGGGAAAAAGCAAAAAATTTCAGAATTGCACCTTGCAATGCGGAGAAATTACTGTTTGTGCATTTACAATATTCATTGATTTTTGCCATTGAAAAACGTCCAGAAATGATTGAAAGTACTGACTAAATGAAAGGAGCTGTCATCTCACTCTCTTTGAATCTTCTTTATCATGCTAAGAGGAGCAGGAAAAAGCAAAAAATTTCAGAATTGCACCTTGCAATGCGGAGAAATTACTGTTTGTGCATTTACAATATTCATTGATTTTTGCCATTGAAAAACGTCCAGAAATGATTGAAGCTACTGACTGAATGAAAGGAGCTGGCATCTCACTCTCTTTGAATCTTCTTTATCATGCTAAGAGGAGCAGGAAAAAGCAAAAAATTTCAGAATTGCACCTTGCAATACGGAGAAATTACAGTTTGTGCATTTACAATATTCATTGATTTTTGCCATTGAAAAACATCCAGAAATGATTGAAGCTACTGACTGAATGAAAGGAGCTGGCATCTCACTCTTTGAATCTTCTTTATCATGCTAAGAGGAGCAGGAAAAAGCAAAAAATTTCAGACTTGCACCTTGCAATGCGGAGAAATTACTGTTTGTGCATTTACAATATTCATTGATTTTTGCCATTGAAAAACATCATGTTATTCATATACCAGAAATGTTTGAAGCTACTGACTGAATGAAAGGAGCTGGCATCTCACTCTCTTTGAATCTTCTTTATCATGCTAAGAGGAGCAGGAAAAAGCAAAAAATTTCAGAATTGCACCTTGCAATGCGGAGAAATTACTGTTTGTGCATTTACAATATTCATTGATTTTTGCCATTGAAAAACGTCCAGAAATGATTGAAGCTACTGACTGAATGAAAGGAGCTGGCATCTCACTCTCTTTGAATCTTCTTTATCATGCTAAGAGGAGCAGGAAAAAGCAAAAAATTTCAGAATTGCACCTTGCAATGCGGAGAAATTACTGTTTGTGCATTTACAATATTCATTGATTTTTGCCATTGAAAAACATCATGTTATTCATATACCAGAAATGTTTGAAGCTACTGACTGAATGAAAGGAGCTGACATCTCACTCTCTTTGAATCTTCTTTATCATGCTAAGAGGAGCAGGAAAAAGCAAAAAATTTCAGAATTGCACCTTGCAATGCGGAGAAATTACTGTTTGTGCATTTACAATATTCATTGATTTTTGCCATTGAAAAACGTCCAGAAATGATTGAAGCTACTGACTGAATGAAAGGAGCTGGCATCTCACTCTCTTTGAGTCTTCTTTATCATGCTAAGAGGAGCAGGAAAAAGCAAAAAATTTCAGAATTGCACCTTGCAATGCGGAGAAATTACTGTTTGTGCATTTACAATATTCATTGATTTTTGCCATTGAAAAACATCATGTTATTCATATACCAGAAATGTTTGAAGCTACTGACTGAATGAAAGGAGCTGGCATCTCACTCTCTTTGAATCTTCTTTATCATGCTAAGAGGAGCAGGAAAAAGCAAAAAATTTCAGAATTGCACCTTGCAATGTGGAGAAATTACTGTTTGTGCATTTACAATATTCATTGATTTTTGCCATTGAAAAACATCGTTATTCATATACCAGAAATGTTTGAAGCTACTGACTGAATGAAAGGAGCTGGCATCTCACTCTCTTTGAATCTTCTTTATCATGCTAAGAGGAGCAGGAAAAAGCAAAAAATTTCAGAATTGCACCTTGCAATGTGGAGAAATTACTGTTTGTGCATTTACAATATTCATTGATTTTTACCATTGAAAAACGTCCAGAAATGATTGAAGCTACTGACTGAATGAAAGTAGCTGGCATCTCACTCTCTTTGAATCTTCTTTATCATGCTAAGAGGAGCAGGAAAAAGCAAAAAATTTCAGACTTGCACCTTGCAATGCGGAGAAATTACTGTTTGTGCATTTACAATATTCATTGATTTTTGCCATTGAAAAACATCATGTTATTCATATACCAGAAATGTTTGAAGCTACTGACTGAATGAAAGGAGCTGGCATCTCACTCTCTTTGAATCTTCTTTATCATGCTAAGAGGAGCAGGAAAAAGCAAAAAATTTCAGAATTGCACCTTGCAATGTGGAGAAATTACTGTTTGTGCATTTACAATATTCATTGATTTTTACCATTGAAAAACGTCCAGAAATGATTGAAGCTACTGACTGAATGAAAGTAGCTGGCATCTCACTCTCTTTGAATCTTCTTTATCATGCTAAGAGGAGCAGGAAAAAGCAAAAAATTTCAGACTTGCACCTTGCAATGCGGAGAAATTACTGTTTGTGCATTTACAATATTCATTGATTTTTGCCATTGAAAAACATCATGTTATTCATATACCAGAAATGTTTGAAGCTACTGACTGAATGAAAGGAGCTGGCATCTCACTCTCTTTGAATCTTCTTTATCATGCTAAGAGGAGCAGGAAAAAGCAAAAAATTTCAGAATTGCACCTTGCAATGCGGAGAAATTACTGTTTGTGCATTTACAATATTCATTGATTTTTGCCATTGAAAAACGTCCAGAAATGATTGAAGCTACTGACTGAATGAAAGGAGCTGGCATCTCACTCTCTTTGAATCTTCTTTATCATGCTAAGAGGAGCAGGAAAAAGCAAAAAATTTCAGAATTGCACCTTGCAATGCGGAGAAATTACTGTTTGTGCATTTACAATATTCATTGATTTTTGCCATTGAAAAACATCATGTTATTCATATACCAGAAATGTTTGAAGCTACTGACTGAATGAAAGGAGCTGACATCTCACTCTCTTTGAATCTTCTTTATCATGCTAAGAGGAGCAGGAAAAAGCAAAAAATTTCAGAATTGCACCTTGCAATGCGGAGAAATTACTGTTTGTGCATTTACAATATTCATTGATTTTTGCCATTGAAAAACGTCCAGAAATGATTGAAGCTACTGACTGAATGAAAGGAGCTGGCATCTCACTCTCTTTGAGTCTTCTTTATCATGCTAAGAGGAGCAGGAAAAAGCAAAAAATTTCAGAATTGCACCTTGCAATGCGGAGAAATTACTGTTTGTGCATTTACAATATTCATTGATTTTTGCCATTGAAAAACATCATGTTATTCATATACCAGAAATGTTTGAAGCTACTGACTGAATGAAAGGAGCTGGCATCTCACTCTCTTTGAATCTTCTTTATCATGCTAAGAGGAGCAGGAAAAAGCAAAAAATTTCAGAATTGCACCTTGCAATGTGGAGAAATTACTGTTTGTGCATTTACAATATTCATTGATTTTTGCCATTGAAAAACATCGTTATTCATATACCAGAAATGTTTGAAGCTACTGACTGAATGAAAGGAGCTGGCATCTCACTCTCTTTGAATCTTCTTTATCATGCTAAGAGGAGCAGGAAAAAGCAAAAAATTTCAGAATTGCACCTTGCAATGTGGAGAAATTACTGTTTGTGCATTTACAATATTCATTGATTTTTACCATTGAAAAACGTCCAGAAATGATTGAAGCTACTGACTGAATGAAAGTAGCTGGCATCTCACTCTCTTTGAATCTTCTTTATCATGCTAAGAGGAGCAGGAAAAAGCAAAAAATTTCAGACTTGCACCTTGCAATGCGGAGAAATTACTGTTTGTGCATTTACAATATTCATTGATTTTTGCCATTGAAAAACATCATGTTATTCATATACCAGAAATGTTTGAAGCTACTGACTGAATGAAAGGAGCTGGCATCTCACTCTCTTTGAATCTTCTTTATCATGCTAAGAGGAGCAGGAAAAAGCAAAAAATTTCAGAATTGCACCTTGCAATGTGGAGAAATTACTGTTTGTGCATTTACAATATTCATTGATTTTTACCATTGAAAAACGTCCAGAAATGATTGAAGCTACTGACTGAATGAAAGTAGCTGGCATCTCACTCTCTTTGAATCTTCTTTATCATGCTAAGAGGAGCAGGAAAAAGCAAAAAATTTCAGACTTGCACCTTGCAATGCGGAGAAATTACTGTTTGTGCATTTACAATATTCATTGATTTTTGCCATTGAAAAACATCATGTTATTCATATACCAGAAATGTTTGAAGCTACTGACTGAATCAAAGGAGCTGGCATCTCACTCTCTTTGAATCTTCTTTATCATGCTAAGAGGAGCAGGAAAAAGCAAAAAATTTCAGAATTGCACCTTGCAATGCGGAGAAATTACTGTTTGTGCATTTACAATATTCATTGATTTTTGCCATTGAAAAACGTCCAGAAATGATTGAAGCTACTGACTGAATGAAAGGATCTGGCATCTCACTCTCTTTGAATCTTCTTTATCATGCTAAGAGGAGCAGGAAAAAGCAAAAAATTTCAGAATTGCACCTTGCAATGCGGAGAAATTACTGTTTGTGCATTTACAATATTCATTGATTTTTGCCATTGAAAAACGTCCAGAAATGATTGAAGCTACTGATTGAATGAAAGGAGCTGGCATCTCACTCTCTTTGAATCTTCTTTATCATGCTAAGAGGAGCAGGAAAAAGCAAAAAATTTCAGAATTGCACCTTGCAATGCGGAGAAATTACTGTTTGTGCATTTACAATATTCATTGATTTTTGCCATTGAAAAACATCATGTTATTCATATACCAGAAATGTTTGAAGCTACTGACTGAATGAAAGGAGTTGGCATCTCACTCTCTTTGAATCTTCTTTATCATGCTAAGAGGAGCAGGAAAAAGCAAAAAATTTCAGAATTGCACCTTGCAATGCGGAGAAATTACTGTTTGTGCATTTACAATATTCATTGATTTTTGCCATTGAAAAACATCATGTTATTCATATACCAGAAATGTTTGAAGCTACTGACTGAATGAAAGGAGCTGGCATCTCACTCTCTTTGAATCTTCTTTATCATGCTAAGAGGAGCAGGAAAAAGCAAAAAATTTTAGAATTGCACATTGCAATGTGGAGAAATTACTGTTTGTGCATTTACAATATTCATTGATTTTTACCATTGAAAAACGTCCAGAAATGATTGAAGCTACTGACTGAATGAAAGTAGCTGGCATCTCACTCTCTTTGAATCTTCTTTATCATGCTAAGAGGAGCAGGAAAAAGCAAAAAATTTCAGACTTGCACCTTGCAATGCGGAGAAATTACTGTTTGTGCATTTACAATATTCATTGATTTTTGCCATTGAAAAACATCATGTTATTCATATTCCAGAAATGTTTGAAGCTACTGACTGAATGAAAGGAGCTGGCATCTCACTCTCTTTGAATCTTCTTTATCATGCTAAGAGGAGCAGGAAAAAGCAAAAAATTTCAGAATTGCACCTTGCAATGCGGAGAAATTACTGTTTGTGCATTTACAATATTCATTGATTTTTGCCATTGAAAAACGTCCAGAAATGATTGAAGCTACTGACTGAATGAAAGGATCTGGCATCTCACTCTCTTTGAATCTTCTTTATCATGCTAAGAGGAGCAGGAAAAAGCAAAAAATTTCAGAATTGCACCTTGCAATGCGGAGAAATTACTGTTTGTGCATTTACAATATTCATTGATTTTTGCCATTGAAAAACGTCCAGAAATGATTGAAGCTACTGATTGAATGAAAGGAGCTGGCATCTCACTCTCTTTGAATCTTCTTTATCATGCTAAGAGGAGCAGGAAAAAGCAAAAAATTTCAGAATTGCACCTTGCAATGCGGAGAAATTACTGTTTGTGCATTTACAATATTCATTGATTTTTGCCATTGAAAAACATCATGTTATTCATATACCAGAAATGTTTGAAGCTACTGACTGAATGAAAGGAGTTGGCATCTCACTCTCTTTGAATCTTCTTTATCATGCTAAGAGGAGCAGGAAAAAGCAAAAAATTTCAGAATTGCACCTTGCAATGCGGAGAAATTACTGTTTGTGCATTTACAATATTCATTGATTTTTGCCATTGAAAAACATCATGTTATTCATATACCAGAAATGTTTGAAGCTACTGACTGAATGAAAGGAGCTGGCATCTCACTCTCTTTGAATCTTCTTTATCATGCTAAGAGGAGCAGGAAAAAGCAAAAAATTTTAGAATTGCACATTGCAATGTGGAGAAATTACTGTTTGTGCATTTACAATATTCATTGATTTTTACCATTGAAAAACGTCCAGAAATGATTGAAGCTACTGACTGAATGAAAGTAGCTGGCATCTCACTCTCTTTGAATCTTCTTTATCATGCTAAGAGGAGCAGGAAAAAGCAAAAAATTTCAGACTTGCACCTTGCAATGCGGAGAAATTACTGTTTGTGCATTTACAATATTCATTGATTTTTGCCATTGAAAAACATCATGTTATTCATATTCCAGAAATGTTTGAAGCTACTGACTGAATGAAAGGAGCTGGCATCTCACTCTCTTTGAATCTTCTTTATCATGCTAAGAGGAGCAGGAAAAAGCAAAAAATTTCAGAATTGCACCTTGCAATGCGGAGAAATTACTGTTTGTGCATTTACAATATTCATTGATTTTTGCCATTGAAAAACGTCCAGAAATGATTGAAGCTACTGACTGAATGAAAGGAGCTGGCATCTCACTCTCTTTGAATCTTCTTTATCATGCTAAGAGGAGCAGGAAAAAGCAAAAAATTTCAGAATTGCACCTTGCAATGCGGAGAAATTACTGTTTGTGCATTTACAATATTCATTGATTTTTGCCATTGAAAAACATCATGTTTTTCATATACCAGAAATGTTTGAAGCTACTGACTGAATGAAAGGAGCTGACATCTCACTCTCTTTGAATCTTCTTTATCATGCTAAGAGGAGCAGGAAAAAGCAAAAAATTTCAGAATTGCACCTTGCAATGCGGAGAAATTACTGTTTGTGCATTTACAATATTCATTGATTTTTGCCATTGAAAAACGTCCAGAAATGATTGAAGCTACTGACTGAATGAAAGGAGCTGGCATCTCACTCTCTTTGAATCTTCTTTATCATGCTAAGAGGAGCAGGAAAAAGTAAAAAATTTCAGAATTGCACCTTGCAATGCGGAGAAATTACTGTTTGTGCATTTACAATATTCATTGATTTTTGCCATTGAAAAACATCATGTTATTCATATACCAGAAATGTTTGAAGCTACTGACTGAATGAAAGGAGCTGGCATCTCACTCTCTTTGAATCTTCTTTATCATGCTAAGAGGAGCAGGAAAAAGCAAAAAATTTCAGAATTGCACCTTGCAATGTGGAGAAATTACTGTTTGTGCATTTACAATATTCATTGATTTTTGCCATTGAAAAACATCATGTTATTCATATACCAGAAATGTTTGAAGCTACTGACTGAATGAAAGGAGCTGGCATCTCACTCTCTTTGAATCTTCTTTATCATGCTAAGAGGAGCAGGAAAAAGCAAAAAATTTCAGAATTGCACCTTGCAATGTGGAGAAATTACTGTTTGTGCATTTACAATATTCATTGATTTTTACCATTGAAAAACGTCCAGAAATGATTGAAGCTACTGACTGAATGAAAGTAGCTGGCATCTCACTCTCTTTGAATCTTCTTTATCATGCTAAGAGGAGCAGGAAAAAGCAAAAAAATTTCAGACTTGCACCTTGCAATGCGGAGAAATTACTGTTTGTGCATTTACAATATTCATTGATTTTTGCCATTGAAAAACATCATGTTATTCATATACCAGAAATGTTTGAAGCTACTGACTGAATGAAAGGAGCTGGCATCTCACTCTCTTTTAATCTTCTTTATCATGCTAAGAGGAGCAGGAAAAAGCAAAAAATTTCAGAATTGCACCTTGCAATGCGGAGAAATTACTGTTTGTGCATTTACAATATTCATTGATTTTTGCCATTGAAAAACATCCAGAAATGATTGAAGCTACTGACTGAATGAAAGGAGCTGGCATCTCACTCTCTTTGAATCTTCTTTATCATGCTAAGAGGAGCAGGAAAAAGCAAAAAATTTCAGAATTGCACCTTGCAATGCGGAGAAATTACTGTTTGTGCATTTACAATATTCATTGATTTTTGCCATTGAAAAACATCCAGAAATGATTGAAGCTACTGACTGAATGAAAGGAGCTGGCATCTCACTCTTTTTGAATCTTCTTTATCATGCTAAGAGGAGCAGGAAAAAGCAAAAAATTTCAGAATTGCACCTTGCAATGCGGAGAAATTACTGTTTGTGCATTTACAATATTCATTGATTTTTGCCATTGAAAAACATCATGTTATTCATATACCAGAAATGTTTGAAGCTACTGACTGAATGAAAGGAGCTGGCATCTCACTCTCTTTGAATCTTCTTTATCATGCTAAGAGGAGCAGGAAAAAGCAAAAAATTTCAGAATTGCACCTTGCAATGCGGAGAAATTACTGTTTGTGCATTTACAATATTCATTGATTTTTGCCATTGAAAAACATCATGTTATTCATATACCAGAAATGTTTGAAGCTACTGACTGAATGAAAGGAGCTGGCATCTCACTCTCTTTGAATCTTCTTTATCATGCTAAGAGGAGCAGGAAAAAGCAAAAAATTTCAGAATTGCACCTTGCAATGCGGAGAAATTACTGTTTGTGCATTTACAATATTCATTGATTTTTGCCATTGAAAAACATCATGTTATTCATATACCAGAAATGTTTGAAGCTACTGACTGAATGAAAGGAGCTGGCATCTCACTCTCTTTGAATCTTCTTTATCATGCTAAGAGGAGCAGGAAAAAGCAAAAAATTTCAGAATTGCACCTTGCAATGTGGAGAAATTACTGTTTGTGCATTTACAATATTCATTGATTTTTACCATTGAAAAACGTCCAGAAATGATTGAAGCTACTGACTGAATGAAAGTAGCTGGCATCTCACTCTCTTTGAATCTTCTTTATCATGCTAAGAGGAGCAGGAAAAAGCAAAAAATTTCAGACTTGCACCTTGCAATGCGGAGAAATTACTGTTTGTGCATTTACAATATTCATTGATTTTTGCCATTGAAAAACATCATGTTATTCATATACCAGAAATGTTTGAAGCTACTGACTGAATGAAAGGAGCTGGCATCTCACTCTCTTTGAATCTTCTTTATCATGCTAAGAGGAGCAGGAAAAAGCAAAAAATTTCAGAATTGCACCTTGCAATGCGGAGAAATTACTGTTTGTGCATTTACAATATTCATTGATTTTTGCCATTGAAAAACATCATGTTATTCATATACCAGAAATGTTTGAAGCTACTGACTGAATGAAAGGAGCTGGCATCTCACTCTCTTTGAATCTTCTTTATCATGCTAAGAGGAGCAGGAAAAAGCAAAAAATTTCAGAATTGCACCTTGCAATGCGGAGAAATTACTGTTTGTGCATTTACAATATTCATTGATTTTTGCCATTGAAAAACGTCCAGAAATGATTGAAGCTACTGACTGAATGAAAGGAGCTGGCATCTCACTCTGAATCTTCTTTATCATGCTAAGAGGAGCAGGAAAAATCAAAAAATTTCAGAATTGCACCTTGCAATGCGGAGAAATTACTGTTTGTGCATTTACAATATTCATTGATTTTTGCCATTGAAAAACATGTTATTCATATACCAGAAATGTTTGAAGCTACTGACTGAATGAAAGGAGCTGGCACCTCACTCTCTTTCAATCTTCTTTATCATGCTAAGAGGAGCGGGAAAAAGCAAAAAATTTCAGAATTGCACCTTGCAATGCGCAGAAATTACTGTTTGTGCATTTACAATATTCATTGATTTTTGCCATTGAAAAACGTCCAGAAATGATTGAAGGTACTGACTAAATGAAAGGAGCTGTCATCTCACTCTCTTTGAATCTTCTTTATCATGCTAAGAGGAGCAGGAAAAAGCAAAAAATTTCAGAATTGCACCTTGCAATGCGGAGAAATTACTGTTTGTGCATTTACAATATTCATTGATTTTTGCCATTGAAAAACGTCCAGAAATGATTGAAGCTACTGACTGAATGAAAGGAGCTGGCATCTCACTCTCTTTGAATCTTCTTTATCATGCTAAGAGGAGCAGGAAAAAGCAAAAAATTTCAGAATTGCACCTTGCAATACGGAGAAATTACAGTTTGTGCATTTACAATATTCATTGATTTTTACCATTGAAAAACGTCCAGAAATGATTGAAGCTACTGACTGAATGAAAGTAGCTGGCATCTCACTCTCTTTGAATCTTCTTTATCATGCTAAGAGGAGCAGGAAAAAGCAAAAAAATTTCAGACTTGCACCTTGCAATGCGGAGAAATTACTGTTTGTGCATTTACAATATTCATTGATTTTTGCCATTGAAAAACATCATGTTATTCATATACCAGAAATGTTTGAAGCTACTGACTGAATGAAAGGAGCTGGCATCTCACTCTCTTTTAATCTTCTTTATCATGCTAAGAGGAGCAGGAAAAAGCAAAAAATTTCAGAATTGCACCTTGCAATGCGGAGAAATTACTGTTTGTGCATTTACAATATTCATTGATTTTTGCCATTGAAAAACATCCAGAAATGATTGAAGCTACTGACTGAATGAAAGGAGCTGGCATCTCACTCTCTTTGAATCTTCTTTATCATGCTAAGAGGAGCAGGAAAAAGCAAAAAATTTCAGAATTGCACCTTGCAATGCGGAGAAATTACTGTTTGTGCATTTACAATATTCATTGATTTTTGCCATTGAAAAACATCCAGAAATGATTGAAGCTACTGACTGAATGAAAGGAGCTGGCATCTCACTCTTTTTGAATCTTCTTTATCATGCTAAGAGGAGCAGGAAAAAGCAAAAAATTTCAGAATTGCACCTTGCAATGCGGAGAAATTACTGTTTGTGCATTTACAATATTCATTGATTTTTGCCATTGAAAAACATCATGTTATTCATATACCAGAAATGTTTGAAGCTACTGACTGAATGAAAGGAGCTGGCATCTCACTCTCTTTGAATCTTCTTTATCATGCTAAGAGGAGCAGGAAAAAGCAAAAAATTTCAGAATTGCACCTTGCAATGCGGAGAAATTACTGTTTGTGCATTTACAATATTCATTGATTTTTGCCATTGAAAAACATCATGTTATTCATATACCAGAAATGTTTGAAGCTACTGACTGAATGAAAGGAGCTGGCATCTCACTCTCTTTGAATCTTCTTTATCATGCTAAGAGGAGCAGGAAAAAGCAAAAAATTTCAGAATTGCACCTTGCAATGCGGAGAAATTACTGTTTGTGCATTTACAATATTCATTGATTTTTGCCATTGAAAAACATCATGTTATTCATATACCAGAAATGTTTGAAGCTACTGACTGAATGAAAGGAGCTGGCATCTCACTCT
This sequence comes from Phyllobates terribilis, assembly GCF_046119375.1. Taxonomy (NCBI): domain Eukaryota; kingdom Metazoa; phylum Chordata; class Amphibia; order Anura; family Dendrobatidae; genus Phyllobates; species Phyllobates terribilis. The sequence continues at coordinate 24,962 of NW_027367443.1, read as the reverse complement.
CTTTGAATCTTCTTTATCATGCTAAGAGGAGCAGGAAAAAGCAAAAAATTTCAGAATTGCACCTTGCAATGTGGAGAAATTACTGTTTGTGCATTTACAATATTCATTGATTTTTACCATTGAAAAACGTCCAGAAATGATTGAAGCTACTGACTGAATGAAAGTAGCTGGCATCTCACTCTCTTTGAATCTTCTTTATCATGCTAAGAGGAGCAGGAAAAAGCAAAAAATTTCAGACTTGCACCTTGCAATGCGGAGAAATTACTGTTTGTGCATTTACAATATTCATTGATTTTTGCCATTGAAAAACATCATGTTATTCATATACCAGAAATGTTTGAAGCTACTGACTGAATGAAAGGAGCTGGCATCTCACTCTCTTTGAATCTTCTTTATCATGCTAAGAGGAGCAGGAAAAAGCAAAAAATTTCAGAATTGCACCTTGCAATGCGGAGAAATTACTGTTTGTGCATTTACAATATTCATTGATTTTTGCCATTGAAAAACATCATGTTATTCATATACCAGAAATGTTTGAAGCTACTGACTGAATGAAAGGAGCTGGCATCTCACTCTCTTTGAATCTTCTTTATCATGCTAAGAGGAGCAGGAAAAAGCAAAAAATTTCAGAATTGCACCTTGCAATGCGGAGAAATTACTGTTTGTGCATTTACAATATTCATTGATTTTTGCCATTGAAAAACGTCCAGAAATGATTGAAGCTACTGACTGAATGAAAGGAGCTGGCATCTCACTCTGAATCTTCTTTATCATGCTAAGAGGAGCAGGAAAAATCAAAAAATTTCAGAATTGCACCTTGCAATGCGGAGAAATTACTGTTTGTGCATTTACAATATTCATTGATTTTTGCCATTGAAAAACATGTTATTCATATACCAGAAATGTTTGAAGCTACTGACTGAATGAAAGGAGCTGGCACCTCACTCTCTTTCAATCTTCTTTATCATGCTAAGAGGAGCGGGAAAAAGCAAAAAATTTCAGAATTGCACCTTGCAATGCGGAGAAATTACTGTTTGTGCATTTACAATATTCATTGATTTTTGCCATTGAAAAACGTCCAGAAATGATTGAAGGTACTGACTAAATGAAAGGAGCTGTCATCTCACTCTCTTTGAATCTTCTTTATCATGCTAAGAGGAGCAGGAAAAAGCAAAAAATTTCAGAATTGCACCTTGCAATGCGGAGAAATTACTGTTTGTGCATTTACAATATTCATTGATTTTTGCCATTGAAAAACGTCCAGAAATGATTGAAGCTACTGACTGAATGAAAGGAGCTGGCATCTCACTCTCTTTGAATCTTCTTTATCATGCTAAGAGGAGCAGGAAAAAGCAAAAAATTTCAGAATTGCACCTTGCAATACGGAGAAATTACAGTTTGTGCATTTACAATATTCATTGATTTTTGCCATTGAAAAACATCCAGAAATGATTGAAGCTACTGACTGAATGAAAGGAGCTGGCATCTCACTCTTTGAATCTTCTTTATCATGCTAAGAGGAGCAGGAAAAAGCAAAAAATTTCAGACTTGCACCTTGCAATGCGGAGAAATTACTGTTTGTGCATTTACAATATTCATTGATTTTTGCCATTGAAAAACATCATGTTATTCATATACCAGAAATGTTTGAAGCTACTGACTGAATGAAAGGAGCTGGCATCTCACTCTCTTTGAATCTTCTTTATCATGCTAAGAGGAGCAGGAAAAAGCAAAAAATTTCAGAATTGCACCTTGCAATGCGGAGAAATTACTGTTTGTGCATTTACAATATTCATTGATTTTTGCCATTGAAAAACGTCCAGAAATGATTGAAGCTACTGACTGAATGAAAGGAGCTGGCATCTCACTCTCTTTGAATCTTCTTTATCATGCTAAGAGGAGCAGGAAAAAGCAAAAAATTTCAGAATTGCACCTTGCAATGCGGAGAAATTACTGTTTGTGCATTTACAATATTCATTGATTTTTGCCATTGAAAAACGTCCAGAAATGATTGAAGCTACTGACTGAATGAAAGGAGCTGGCATCTCACTCTCTTTGAATCTTCTTTATCATGCTAAGAGGAGCAGGAAAAAGCAAAAAATTTCAGAATTGCACCTTGCAATGCGGAGAAATTACTGTTTGTGCATTTACAATATTCATTGATTTTTGCCATTGAAAAACATCATGTTATTCATATACCAGAAATGTTTGAAGCTACTGACTGAATGAAAGGAGCTGGCATCTCACTCTCTTTGAATCTTCTTTATCATGCTAAGAGGAGCAGGAAAAAGCAAAAAATTTCAGAATTGCACCTTGCAATGTGGAGAAATTACTGTTTGTGCATTTACAATATTCATTGATTTTTGCCATTGAAAAACATCATGTTATTCATATACCAGAAATGTTTGAAGCTACTGACTGAATGAAAGGAGCTGGCATCTCACTCTCTTTGAATCTTCTTTATCATGCTAAGAGGAGCAGGAAAAAGCAAAAAATTTCAGAATTGCACCTTGCAATGTGGAGAAATTACTGTTTGTGCATTTACAATATTCATTGATTTTTACCATTGAAAAACGTCCAGAAATGATTGAAGCTACTGACTGAATGAAAGTAGCTGGCATCTCACTCTCTTTGAATCTTCTTTATCATGCTAAGAGGAGCAGGAAAAAGCAAAAAATTTCAGACTTGCACCTTGCAATGCGGAGAAATTACTGTTTGTGCATTTACAATATTCATTGATTTTTGCCATTGAAAAACATCATGTTATTCATATACCAGAAATGTTTGAAGCTACTGACTGAATGAAAGGAGCTGGCATCTCACTCTCTTTGAATCTTCTTTATCATGCTAAGAGGAGCAGGAAAAAGCAAAAAATTTCAGAATTGCACCTTGCAATGTGGAGAAATTACTGTTTGTGCATTTACAATATTCATTGATTTTTACCATTGAAAAACGTCCAGAAATGATTGAAGCTACTGACTGAATGAAAGTAGCTGGCATCTCACTCTCTTTGAATCTTCTTTATCATGCTAAGAGGAGCAGGAAAAAGCAAAAAATTTCAGACTTGCACCTTGCAATGCGGAGAAATTACTGTTTGTGCATTTACAATATTCATTGATTTTTGCCATTGAAAAACATCATGTTATTCATATACCAGAAATGTTTGAAGCTACTGACTGAATCAAAGGAGCTGGCATCTCACTCTCTTTGAATCTTCTTTATCATGCTAAGAGGAGCAGGAAAAAGCAAAAAATTTCAGAATTGCACCTTGCAATGCGGAGAAATTACTGTTTGTGCATTTACAATATTCATTGATTTTTGCCATTGAAAAACGTCCAGAAATGATTGAAGCTACTGACTGAATGAAAGGATCTGGCATCTCACTCTCTTTGAATCTTCTTTATCATGCTAAGAGGAGCAGGAAAAAGCAAAAAATTTCAGAATTGCACCTTGCAATGCGGAGAAATTACTGTTTGTGCATTTACAATATTCATTGATTTTTGCCATTGAAAAACGTCCAGAAATGATTGAAGCTACTGATTGAATGAAAGGAGCTGGCATCTCACTCTCTTTGAATCTTCTTTATCATGCTAAGAGGAGCAGGAAAAAGCAAAAAATTTCAGAATTGCACCTTGCAATGCGGAGAAATTACTGTTTGTGCATTTACAATATTCATTGATTTTTGCCATTGAAAAACATCATGTTATTCATATACCAGAAATGTTTGAAGCTACTGACTGAATGAAAGGAGTTGGCATCTCACTCTCTTTGAATCTTCTTTATCATGCTAAGAGGAGCAGGAAAAAGCAAAAAATTTCAGAATTGCACCTTGCAATGCGGAGAAATTACTGTTTGTGCATTTACAATATTCATTGATTTTTGCCATTGAAAAACATCATGTTATTCATATACCAGAAATGTTTGAAGCTACTGACTGAATGAAAGGAGCTGGCATCTCACTCTCTTTGAATCTTCTTTATCATGCTAAGAGGAGCAGGAAAAAGCAAAAAATTTTAGAATTGCACATTGCAATGTGGAGAAATTACTGTTTGTGCATTTACAATATTCATTGATTTTTACCATTGAAAAACGTCCAGAAATGATTGAAGCTACTGACTGAATGAAAGTAGCTGGCATCTCACTCTCTTTGAATCTTCTTTATCATGCTAAGAGGAGCAGGAAAAAGCAAAAAATTTCAGACTTGCACCTTGCAATGCGGAGAAATTACTGTTTGTGCATTTACAATATTCATTGATTTTTGCCATTGGAAAACATCATGTTATTCATATTCCAGAAATGTTTGAAGCTACTGACTGAATGAAAGGAGCTGGCATCTCACTCTCTTTGAATCTTCTTTATCATGCTAAGAGGAGCAGGAAAAAGCAAAAAATTTCAGAATTGCACCTTGCAATGCGGAGAAATTACTGTTTGTGCATTTACAATATTCATTGATTTTTGCCATTGAAAAACGTCCAGAAATGATTGAAGCTACTGACTGAATGAAAGGAGCTGGCATCTCACTCTCTTTGAATCTTCTTTATCATGCTAAGAGGAGCAGGAAAAAGCAAAAAATTTCAGAATTGCACCTTGCAATGCGGAGAAATTACTGTTTGTGCATTTACAATATTCATTGATTTTTGCCATTGAAAAACATCATGTTATTCATATACCAGAAATGTTTGAAGCTACTGACTGAATGAAAGGAGCTGACATCTCACTCTCTTTGAATCTTCTTTATCATGCTAAGAGGAGCAGGAAAAAGCAAAAAATTTCAGAATTGCACCTTGCAATGCGGAGAAATTACTGTTTGTGCATTTACAATATTCATTGATTTTTGCCATTGAAAAACGTCCAGAAATGATTGAAGCTACTGACTGAATGAAAGGAGCTGGCATCTCACTCTCTTTGAATCTTCTTTATCATGCTAAGAGGAGCAGGAAAAAGCAAAAAATTTCAGAATTGCACCTTGCAATGCGGAGAAATTACTGTTTGTGCATTTACAATATTCATTGATTTTTGCCATTGAAAAACATCATGTTATTCATATACCAGAAATGTTTGAAGCTACTGACTGAATGAAAGGAGCTGGCATCTCACTCTCTTTGAATCTTCTTTATCATGCTAAGAGGAGCAGGAAAAAGCAAAAAATTTCAGAATTGCACCTTGCAATGTGGAGAAATTACTGTTTGTGCATTTACAATATTCATTGATTTTTGCCATTGAAAAACATCATGTTATTCATATACCAGAAATGTTTGAAGCTACTGACTGAATGAAAGGAGCTGGCATCTCACTCTCTTTGAATCTTCTTTATCATGCTAAGAGGAGCAGGAAAAAGCAAAAAATTTCAGAATTGCACCTTGCAATGTGGAGAAATTACTGTTTGTGCATTTACAATATTCATTGATTTTTACCATTGAAAAACGTCCAGAAATGATTGAAGCTACTGACTGAATGAAAGTAACTGGCATCTCACTCTCTTTGAATCTTCTTTATCATGCTAAGAGGAGCAGGAAAAAGCAAAAAAATTTCAGACTTGCACCTTGCAATGCGGAGAAATTACTGTTTGTGCATTTACAATATTCATTGATTTTTGCCATTGAAAAACATCATGTTATTCATATACCAGAAATGTTTGAAGCTACTGACTGAATGAAAGGAGCTGGCATCTCACTCTCTTTTAATCTTCTTTATCATGCTAAGAGGAGCAGGAAAAAGCAAAAAATTTCAGAATTGCACCTTGCAATGCGGAGAAATTACTGTTTGTGCATTTACAATATTCATTGATTTTTGCCATTGAAAAACATCCAGAAATGATTGAAGCTACTGACTGAATGAAAGGAGCTGGCATCTCACTCTCTTTGAATCTTCTTTATCATGCTAAGAGGAGCAGGAAAAAGCAAAAAATTTCAGAATTGCACCTTGCAATGCGGAGAAATTACTGTTTGTGCATTTACAATATTCATTGATTTTTGCCATTGAAAAACATCCAGAAATGATTGAAGCTACTGACTGAATGAAAGGAGCTGGCATCTCACTCTTTTTGAATCTTCTTTATCATGCTAAGAGGAGCAGGAAAAAGCAAAAAATTTCAGAATTGCACCTTGCAATGCGGAGAAATTACTGTTTGTGCATTTACAATATTCATTGATTTTTGCCATTGAAAAACATCATGTTATTCATATACCAGAAATGTTTGAAGCTACTGACTGAATGAAAGGAGCTGGCATCTCACTCTCTTTGAATCTTCTTTATCATGCTAAGAGGAGCAGGAAAAAGCAAAAAATTTCAGAATTGCACCTTGCAATGCGGAGAAATTACTGTTTGTGCATTTACAATATTCATTGATTTTTGCCATTGAAAAACATCATGTTATTCATATACCAGAAATGTTTGAAGCTACTGACTGAATGAAAGGAGCTGGCATCTCACTCTCTTTGAATCTTCTTTATCATGCTAAGAGGAGCAGGAAAAAGCAAAAAATTTCAGAATTGCACCTTGCAATGTGGAGAAATTACTGTTTGTGCATTTACAATATTCATTGATTTTTACCATTGAAAAACGTCCAGAAATGATTGAAGCTACTGACTGCATGAAAGTAACTGGCATCTCACTCTCTTTGAATCTTCTTTATCATGCTAAGAGGAGCAGGTAAAAGCAAAAAATTTCAGACTTGCACCTTGCAATGCGGAGAAATTACTGTTTGTGCATTTACAATATTCATTGATTTTTGCCATTGAAAAACATGTTTTTCATATACCAGAAATGTTTGAAGCTACTGACTGAATGAAAGGAGCTGGCATCTCACTCTCTTTGAATCTTCTTTATCATGCTAGGATTAGCAGGAAAAAGCAAAAAATTTCAGAATTGCACCTTGCAATGTGGAGATATTACTGTTTGTGCATTTACAATATTCATTGATTTTTGCCATTGAAAAACATGTTTTTCATATACCAGAAATGTTTGAAGCTACTGACTGAATGAAAGGAGCTGGCATCTCACTCTCTTTGAATCTTTATCATGCTAGGATTAACAGGAAAAAGCAAAGAATTTCAGAATTGCACCTTGCAATGTGGAGATATTACTGTTTGTGCATTTACAATATTCATTGATTTTTGCCATTGAAAAACATGTTTTTCATATACCAGAAATGTTTGAAGCTACTGACTGAATGAAAGGAGCTGGCATCTCACTCTCTTTGAATCTTCTTTATCATGCTAGGATTAACAGGAAAAAGCTAAAAATTTCAGAATTGCACCGTGCAATGTGGAGATATTACTGTTTGTGCATTTACAATATTCATTGATTTTTGCCATTGAAAAACATGTTTTTCATATACCAGAAATGTTTGAAGCTACTGACTGAATGAAAGGAGCTGGCATCTCACTCTCTTTGAATCTTCTTTATCATGCTAGGATTAGCAGGAAAAAGCAAAAAATTTCAGAATTGCACCTTGCAATGTGGAGATATTACTGTTTGTGCATTTACAATATTCATTGATTTTTGCCATTGAAAAACATGTTTTTCATATACCAGAAATGTTTGAAGCTACTGACTGAATGAAAGGAGCTGGCATCTCACTCTCTTTGAATCTTCTTTATCATGCTAGGATTAACAGGAAAAAGCTAAAAATTTCAGAATTGCACCGTGCAATGTGGAGATATTACTGTTTGTGCATTTACAATATTCATTGATTTTTGCCATTGAAAAACATGTTTTTCATATACCAGAAATGTTTGAAGCTACTGACTGAATGAAAGGAGCTGGCATCTCACTCTCTTTGAATCTTCTTTATCATGCTAGGATTAGCAGGAAAAAGCAAAAAATTTCAGAATTGCACCTTGCAATGTGGAGATATTACTGTTTGTGCATTTACAATATTCATTGATTTTTGCCATTGAAAAACATGTTTTTCATATACCAGAAATGTTTGAAGCTACTGACTGAATGAAAGGAGCTGGCATCTCACTCTCTTTGAATCTTCTTTATCATGCTAGGATTAACAGGAAAAAGCAAAAAATTTCAGAATTGCACCTTGCAATGTGGAGATATTACTGTTTGTGCATTTACAATATTCATTGATTTTTGCCATTGAAAAACATGTTTTTCATATACCAGAAATGTTTGAAGCTACTGACTGAATGAAAGGAGCTGGCATCTCACTCTCTTTGAATCTTCTTTATCATGCTAGGATTAACAGGAAAAAGCTAAAAATTTCAGAATTGCACCGTGCAATGTTGAGATATTACTGTTTGTGCATTTACAATATTCATTGATTTTTGCCATTGAAAAACATGTTTTTCATATACCAGAAATGTTTGAAGCTACTGACTGAATGAAAGGAGCTGGCATCTCACTCTCTTTGAATCTTCTTTATCATGCTAGGATTAGCAGGAAAAAGCAAAAAATTTCAGAATTGCACCTTGCAATGTGGAGATATTACTGTTTGTGCATTTACAATATTCATTGATTTTTGCCATTGAAAAACATGTTTTTCATATACCAGAAATGTTTGAAGCTACTGACTGAATGAAAGGAGCTGGCATCTCACTCTCTTTGAATCTTCTTTATCATGCTAGGATTAACAGGAAAAAGCTAAAAATTTCAGAATTGCACCGTGCAATGTGGAGATATTACTGTTTGTGCATTTACAATATTCATTGATTTTTGCCATTGAAAAACATGTTTTTCATATACCAGAAATGTTTGAAGCTACTGACTGAATGAAAGGAGCTGGCATCTCACTCTCTTTGAATCTTCTTTATCATGCTAGGATTAACAGGAAAAAGCTAAAAATTTCAGAATTGCACCGTGCAATGTGGAGATATTACTGTTTGTGCATTTACAATATTCATTGATTTTTGCCATTGAAAAACATGTTTTTCATATACCAGAAATGTTTGAAGCTACTGACTGAATGAAAGGAGCTGGCATCTCACTCTCTTTGAATCTTCTTTATCATGCTAGGATTAGCAGGAAAAAGCAAAAAATTTCAGAATTGCACCTTGCAATGTGGAGATATTACTGTTTGTGCATTTACAATATTCATTGATTTTTGCCATTGAAAAACATGTTTTTCATATACCAGAAATGTTTGAAGCTACTGACTGAATGAAAGGAGCTGGCATCTCACTCTCTTTGAATCTTCTTTATCATGCTAGGATTAACAGGAAAAAGTTAAAAATTTCAGAATTGCACCGTGCAATGTGGAGATATTACTGTTTGTGCATTTACAATATTCATTGATTTTTGCCATTGAAAAACATGTTTTTCATATACCAGAAATGTTTGAAGCTACTGACTGAATGAAAGGAGCTGGCATCTCACTCTCTTTGAATCTTCTTTATCATGCTAGGATTAGCAGGAAAAAGCAAAAAATTTCAGAATTGCACCTTGCAATGTGGAGATATTACTGTTTGTGCATTTACAATATTCATTGATTTTTGCCATTGAAAAACATGTTTTTCATATACCAGAAATGTTTGAAGCTACTGACTGAATGAAAGGAGCTGGCATCTCACTCTCTTTGAATCTTCTTTATCATGCTAGGATTAACAGGAAAAAGCAAAAAATTTCAGAATTGCACCTTGCAATGTGGAGATATTACTGTTTGTGCATTTACAATATTCATTGATTTTTGCCATTGAAAAACATGTTTTTCATATACCAGAAATGTTTGAAGCTACTGACTGAATGAAAGGAGCTGGCATCTCACTCTCTTTGAATCTTCTTTATCATGCTAGGATTAACAGGAAAAAGCTAAAAATTTCAGAATTGCACCGTGCAATGTTGAGATATTACTGTTTGTGCATTTACAATATTCATTGATTTTTGCCATTGAAAAACATGTTTTTCATATACCAGAAATGTTTGAAGCTACTGACTGAATGAAAGGAGCTGGCATCTCACTCTCTTTGAATCTTCTTTATTATGCTAGGATTAGCAGGAAAAAGCAAAAAATTTCAGAATTGCACCTTGCAATGTGGAGATATTACTGTTTGTGCATTTACAATATTCATTGATTTTTGCCATTGAAAAACATGTTTTTCATATACCAGAAATGTTTGAAGCTACTGACTGAATGAAAGGAGCTGGCATCTCACTCTCTTTGAATCTTCTTTATCATGCTAGGATTAACAGGAAAAAGCTAAAAATTTCAGAATTGCACCTTGCAATGTGGAGATATTACTGTTTGTGCATTTACAATATTCATTGATTTTTGCCATTGAAAAACATGTTTTTCAAATACCAGAAATGTTTGAAGCTACTGACTGAATGAAAGGAGCTGGCATCTCACTCTCTTTGAATCTTCTTTATCATGCTAGGATTAGCAGGAAAAAGCAAAACATTTCAGAATTGCACCTTGCAATGTGGAGATATTACTGTTTGTGCATTTACAATATTCATTGATTTTTGCCATTGAAAAACATGTTTTTCATATACCAGAAATGTTTGAAGCTACTGACTGAATGAAAGGAGCTGGCATCTCACTCTCTTTGAATCTTCTTTATCATGCTAGGATTAACAGGAAAAAGCAAAAAATTTCAGAATTGCACCTTGCAATGTGGAGATATTACTGTTTGTGCATTTACAATATTCATTGATTTTTGCCATTGAAAAACATGTTTTTCATATACCAGAAATGTTTGAAGCTACTGACTGAATGAAAGGAGCTGGCATCTCACTCTCTTTGAATCTTCTTTATCATGCTAGGATTAGCAGGAAAAAGCAAAAAATTTCAGAATTGCACCTTGCAATGTGGAGATATTACTGTTTGTGCATTTACAATATTCATTGATTTTTGCCATTGAAAAACATGTTTTTCATATACCAGAAATGTTTGAAGCTACTGACTGAATGAAAGGAGCTGGCATCTCACTCTCTTTGAATCTTCTTTATCATGCTAGGATTAACAGGAAAAAGCTAAAAATTTCAGAATTGCACCGTGCAATGTGGAGATATTACTGTTTGTGCATTTACAATATTCATTGATTTTTGCCATTGAAAAACATGTTTTTCATATACCAGAAATGTTTGAAGCTACTGACTGAATGAAAGGAGCTGGCATCTCACTCTCTTTGAATCTTCTTTATCATGCTAGGATTAGCAGGAAAAAGCAAAAAATTTCAGAATTGCACCTTGCAATGTGGAGATATTACTGTTTGTGCATTTACAATATTCATTGATTTTTGCCATTGAAAAACATGTTTTTCATATACCAGAAATGTTTGAAGCTACTGACTGAATGAAAGGAGCTGGCATCTCACTCTCTTTGAATCTTCTTTATCATGCTAGGATTAGCAGGAAAAAGCAAAAAATTTCAGAATTGCACCTTGCAATGTGGAGATATTACTGTTTGTGCATTTACAATATTCATTGATTTTTGCCATTGAAAAACATGTTTTTCATATACCAGAAATGTTTGAAGCTACTGACTGAATGAAAGGAGCTGGCATCTCACTCTCTTTGAATCTTCTTTATCATGCTAGGATTAACAGGAAAAAGCTAAAAATTTCAGAATTGCACCGTGCAATGTGGAGATATTACTGTTTGTGCATTTACAATATTCATTGATTTTTGCCATTGAAAAACATGTTTTTCATATACCAGAAATGTTTGAAGCTACTGACTGAATGAAAGGAGCTGGCATCTCACTCTCTTTGAATCTTCTTTATCATGCTAGGATTAGCAGGAAAAAGCAAAAAATTTCAGAATTGCACCTTGCAATGTGGAGATATTACTGTTTGTGCATTTACAATATTCATTGATTTTTGCCATTGAAAAACATGTTTTTCATATACCAGAAATGTTTGAAGCTACTGACTGAATGAAAGGAGCTGGCATCTCACTCTCTTTGAATCTTCTTTATCATGCTAGGATTAACAGGAAAAAGCAAAAAATTTCAGAATTGCACCTTGCAATGTGGAGATATTACTGTTTGTGCATTTACAATATTCATTGATTTTTGCCATTGAAAAACATGTTTTTCATATACCAGAAATGTTTGAAGCTACTGACTGAATGAAAGGAGCTGGCATCTCACTCTCTTTGAATCTTCTTTATCATGCTAGGATTAACAGGAAAAAGCTAAAAATTTCAGAATTGCACCGTGCAATGTTGAGATATTACTGTTTGTGCATTTACAATATTCATTGATTTTTGCCATTGAAAAACATGTTTTTCATATACCAGAAATGTTTGAAGCTACTGACTGAATGAAAGGAGCTGGCATCTCACTCTCTTTGAATCTTCTTTATCATGCTAGGATTAGCAGGAAAAAGCAAAAAATTTCAGAATTGCACCTTGCAATGTGGAGATATTACTGTTTGTGCATTTACAATATTCATTGATTTTTGCCATTGAAAAACATGTTTTTCATATACCAGAAATGTTTGAAGCTACTGACTGAATGAAAGGAGCTGGCATCTCACTCTCTTTGAATCTTCTTTATCATGCTAGGATTAACAGGAAAAAGCTAAAAATTTCAGAATTGCACCGTGCAATGTGGAGATATTACTGTTTGGGCATTTACAATATTCATTGATTTTTGCCATTGAAAAACATGTTTTTCATATACCAGAAATGTTTGAAGCTACTGACTGAATGAAAGGAGCTGGCATCGCACTCTCTTTGAATCTTCTTTATCATGCTAGGATTAGCAGGAAAAAGCAAAAAATTTCAGAATTGCACCTTGCAATGTGGAGATATTACTGTTTGTGCATTTACAATATTCATTGATTTTTGCCATTGAAAAACATGTTTTTCATATACCAGAAATGTTTGAAGCTACTGACTGAATGAAAGGAGCTGGCATCTCACTCTCTTTGAATCTTCTTTATCATGCTAGGATTAACAGGAAAAAGCTAAAAATTTCAGAATTGCACCGTGCAATGTGGAGATATTACTGTTTGTGCATTTACAATATTCATTGATTTTTGCCATTGAAAAACATGTTTTTCATATACCAGAAATGTTTGAAGCTACTGACTGAATGAAAGGAGCTGGCATCTCACTCTCTTTGAATCTTCTTTATCATGCTAGGATTAGCAGGAAAAAGCAAAACATTTCAGAATTGCACCTTGCAATGTGGAGATATTACTGTTTGTGCATTTACAATATTCATTGATTTTTGCCATTGAAAAACATGTTTTTCATATACCAGAAATGTTTGAAGCTACTGACTGAATGAAAGGAGCTGGCATCTCACTCTCTTTGAATCTTCTTTATCATGCTAGGATTAACAGGAAAAAGCAAAAAATTTCAGAATTGCACCTTGCAATGTGGAGATATTACTGTTTGTGCATTTACAATATTCATTGATTTTTGCCATTGAAAAACATGTTTTTCATATACCAGAAATGTTTGAAGCTACTGACTGAATGAAAGGAGCTGGCATCTCACTCTCTTTGAATCTTCTTTATCATGCTAGGATTAGCAGGAAAAAGCAAAAAATTTCAGAATTGCACCTTGCAATGTGGAGATATTACTGTTTGTGCATTTACAATATTCATTGATTTTTGCCATTGAAAAACATGTTTTTCATATACCAGAAATGTTTGAAGCTACTGACTGAATGAAAGGAGCTGGCATCTCACTCTCTTTGAATCTTCTTTATCATGCTAGGATTAACAGGAAAAAGCTAAAAATTTCAGAATTGCACCGTGCAATGTGGAGATATTACTGTTTGTGCATTTACAATATTCATTGATTTTTGCCATTGAAAAACATGTTTTTCATATACCAGAAATGTTTGAAGCTACTGACTGAATGAAAGGAGCTGGCATCTCACTCTCTTTGAATCTTCTTTATCATGCTAGGATTAGCAGGAAAAAGCAAAAAATTTCAGAATTGCACCTTGCAATGTGGAGATATTACTGTTTGTGCATTTACAATATTCATTGATTTTTGCCATTGAAAAACATGTTTTTCATATACCAGAAATGTTTGAAGCTACTGACTGAATGAAAGGAGCTGGCATCTCACTCTCTTTGAATCTTCTTTATCATGCTAGGATTAGCAGGAAAAAGCAAAAAATTTCAGAATTGCACCTTGCAATGTGGAGATATTACTGTTTGTGCATTTACAATATTCATTGATTTTTGCCATTGAAAAACATGTTTTTCATATACCAGAAATGTTTGAAGCTACTGACTGAATGAAAGGAGCTGGCATCTCACTCTCTTTGAATCTTCTTTATCATGCTAGGATTAACAGGAAAAAGCTAAAAATTTCAGAATTGCACCGTGCAATGTGGAGATATTACTGTTTGTGCATTTACAATATTCATTGATTTTTGCCATTGAAAAACATGTTTTTCATATACCAGAAATGTTTGAAGCTACTGACTGAATGAAAGGAGCTGGCATCTCACTCTCTTTGAATCTTCTTTATCATGCTAGGATTAGCAGGAAAAAGCAAAAAATTTCAGAATTGCACCTTGCAATGTGGAGATATTACTGTTTGTGCATTTACAATATTCATTGATTTTTGCCATTGAAAAACATGTTTTTCATATACCAGAAATGTTTGAAGCTACTGACTGAATGAAAGGAGCTGGCATCTCACTCTCTTTGAATCTTCTTTATCATGCTAGGATTAACAGGAAAAAGCTAAAAATTTCAGAATTGCACCGTGCAATGTGGAGATATTACTGTTTGTGCATTTACAATATTCATTGATTTTTGCCATTGAAAAACATGTTTTTCATATACCAGAAATGTTTGAAGCTACTGACTGAATGAAAGGAGCTGGCATCTCACTCTCTTTGAATCTTCTTTATCATGCTAGGATTAGCAGGAAAAAGCAAAAAATTTCAGAATTGCACCTTGCAATGTGGAGATATTACTGTTTGTGCATTTACAATATTCATTGATTTTTGCCATTGAAAAACATGTTTTTCATATACCAGAAATGTTTGAAGCTACTGACTGAATGAAAGGAGCTGGCATCTCACTCTCTTTGAATCTTCTTTATCATGCTAGGATTAACAGGAAAAAGCAAAAAATTTCAGAATTGCACCTTGCAATGTGGAGATATTACTGTTTGTGCATTTACAATATTCATTGATTTTTGCCATTGAAAAACATGTTTTTCATATACCAGAAATGTTTGAAGCTACTGACTGAATGAAAGGAGCTGGCATCTCACTCTCTTTGAATCTTCTTTATCATGCTAGGATTAGCAGGAAAAAGCAAAAAATTTCAGAATTGCACCTTGCAATGTGGAGATATTACTGTTTGTGCATTTACAATATTCATTGATTTTTGCCATTGAAAAACATGTTTTTCATATACCAGAAATGTTTGAAGCTACTGACTGAATGAAAGGAGCTGGCATCTCACTCTCTTTGAATCTTCTTTATCATGCTAGGATTAACAGGAAAAAGCTAAAAATTTCAGAATTGCACCGTGCAATGTGGAGATATTACTGTTTGTGCATTTACAATATTCATTGATTTTTGCCATTGAAAAACATGTTTTTCATATACCAGAAATGTTTGAAGCTACTGACTGAATGAAAGGAGCTGGCATCTCACTCTCTTTGAATCTTCTTTATCATGCTAGGATTAGCAGGAAAAAGCAAAAAATTTCAGAATTGCACCTTGCAATGTGGAGATATTACTGTTTGTGCATTTACAATATTCATTGATTTTTGCCATTGAAAAACATGTTTTTCATATACCAGAAATGTTTGAAGCTACTGACTGAATGAAAGGAGCTGGCATCTCACTCTCTTTGAATCTTCTTTATCATGCTAGGATTAACAGGAAAAAGCAAAAAATTTCAGAATTGCACCTTGCAATGTGGAGATATTACTGTTTGTGCATTTACAATATTCATTGATTTTTGCCATTGAAAAACATGTTTTTCATATACCAGAAATGTTTGAAGCTACTGACTGAATGAAAGGAGCTGGCATCTCACTCTCTTTGAATCTTCTTTATCATGCTAGGATTAACAGGAAAAAGCTAAAAATTTCAGAATTGCACCGTGCAATGTGGAGATATTACTGTTTGTGCATTTACAATATTCATTGATTTTTGCCATTGAAAAACATGTTTTTCATATACCAGAAATGTTTGAAGCTACTGACTGAATGAAAGGAGCTGGCATCTCACTCTCTTTGAATCTTCTTTATCATGCTAGGATTAGCAGGAAAAAGCAAAAAATTTCAGAATTGCACCTTGCAATGTGGAGATATTACTGTTTGTGCATTTACAATATTCATTGATTTTTGCCATTGAAAAACATGTTTTTCATATACCAGAAATGTTTGAAGCTACTGACTGAATGAAAGGAGCTGGCATCTCACTCTCTTTGAATCTTCTTTATCATGCTAGGATTAACAGGAAAAAGCTAAAAATTTCAGAATTGCACCTTGCAATGTGGAGATATTACTGTTTGTGCATTTACAATATTCATTGATTTT
The DNA here is from genome assembly GCF_046119375.1 of Phyllobates terribilis. NCBI lineage: Eukaryota > Metazoa > Chordata > Amphibia > Anura > Dendrobatidae > Phyllobates > Phyllobates terribilis. The sequence continues at coordinate 8,534 of NW_027367443.1, read as the reverse complement.
TGCCATTGAAAAACATGTTTTTCATATACCAGAAATGTTTGAAGCTACTGACTGAATGAAAGGAGCTGGCATCTCACTCTCTTTGAATCTTCTTTATCATGCTAGGATTAGCAGGAAAAAGCAAAAAATTTCAGAATTGCACCTTGCAATGTGGAGATATTACTGTTTGTGCATTTACAATATTCATTGATTTTTGCCATTGAAAAACATGTTTTTCATATACCAGAAATGTTTGAAGCTACTGACTGAATGAAAGGAGCTGGCATCTCACTCTCTTTGAATCTTCTTTATCATGCTAGGATTAACAGGAAAAAGCAAAGAATTTCAGAATTGCACCTTGCAATGTGGAGATATTACTGTTTGTGCATTTACAATATTCATTGATTTTTGCCATTGAAAAACATGTTTTTCATATACCAGAAATGTTTGAAGCTACTGACTGAATGAAAGGAGCTGGCATCTCACTCTCTTTGAATCTTCTTTATCATGCTAGGATTAACAGGAAAAAGCTAAAAATTTCAGAATTGCACCGTGCAATGTGGAGATATTACTGTTTGTGCATTTACAATATTCATTGATTTTTGCCATTGAAAAACATGTTTTTCATATACCAGAAATGTTTGAAGCTACTGACTGAATGAAAGGAGCTGGCATCTCACTCTCTTTGAATCTTCTTTATCATGCTAGGATTAGCAGGAAAAAGCAAAAAATTTCAGAATTGCACCTTGCAATGTGGAGATATTACTGTTTGTGCATTTACAATATTCATTGATTTTTGCCATTGAAAAACATGTTTTTCATATACCAGAAATGTTTGAAGCTACTGACTGAATGAAAGGAGCTGGCATCTCACTCTCTTTGAATCTTCTTTATCATGCTAGGATTAACAGGAAAAAGCTAAAAATTTCAGAATTGCACCGTGCAATGTGGAGATATTACTGTTTGTGCATTTACAATATTCATTGATTTTTGCCATTGAAAAACATGTTTTTCATATACCAGAAATGTTTGAAGCTACTGACTGAATGAAAGGAGCTGGCATCTCACTCTCTTTGAATCTTCTTTATCATGCTAGGATTAGCAGGAAAAAGCAAAAAATTTCAGAATTGCACCTTGCAATGTGGAGATATTACTGTTTGTGCATTTACAATATTCATTGATTTTTGCCATTGAAAAACATGTTTTTCATATACCAGAAATGTTTGAAGCTACTGACTGAATGAAAGGAGCTGGCATCTCACTCTCTTTGAATCTTCTTTATCATGCTAGGATTAACAGGAAAAAGCAAAAAATTTCAGAATTGCACCTTGCAATGTGGAGATATTACTGTTTGTGCATTTACAATATTCATTGATTTTTGCCATTGAAAAACATGTTTTTCATATACCAGAAATGTTTGAAGCTACTGACTGAATGAAAGGAGCTGGCATCTCACTCTCTTTGAATCTTCTTTATCATGCTAGGATTAACAGGAAAAAGCTAAAAATTTCAGAATTGCACCGTGCAATGTTGAGATATTACTGTTTGTGCATTTACAATATTCATTGATTTTTGCCATTGAAAAACATGTTTTTCATATACCAGAAATGTTTGAAGCTACTGACTGAATGAAAGGAGCTGGCATCTCACTCTCTTTGAATCTTCTTTATCATGCTAGGATTAGCAGGAAAAAGCAAAAAATTTCAGAATTGCACCTTGCAATGTGGAGATATTACTGTTTGTGCATTTACAATATTCATTGATTTTTGCCATTGAAAAACATGTTTTTCATATACCAGAAATGTTTGAAGCTACTGACTGAATGAAAGGAGCTGGCATCTCACTCTCTTTGAATCTTCTTTATCATGCTAGGATTAACAGGAAAAAGCTAAAAATTTCAGAATTGCACCGTGCAATGTGGAGATATTACTGTTTGTGCATTTACAATATTCATTGATTTTTGCCATTGAAAAACATGTTTTTCATATACCAGAAATGTTTGAAGCTACTGACTGAATGAAAGGAGCTGGCATCTCACTCTCTTTGAATCTTCTTTATCATGCTAGGATTAGCAGGAAAAAGCAAAACATTTCAGAATTGCACCTTGCAATGTGGAGATATTACTGTTTGTGCATTTACAATATTCATTGATTTTTGCCATTGAAAAACATGTTTTTCATATACCAGAAATGTTTGAAGCTACTGACTGAATGAAAGGAGCTGGCATCTCACTCTCTTTGAATCTTCTTTATCATGCTAGGATTAACAGGAAAAAGCTAAAAATTTCAGAATTGCACCGTGCAATGTGGAGATATTACTGTTTGTGCATTTACAATATTCATTGATTTTTGCCATTGAAAAACATGTTTTTCATATACCAGAAATGTTTGAAGCTACTGACTGAATGAAAGGAGCTGGCATCTCACTCTCTTTGAATCTTCTTTATCATGCTAGGATTAGCAGGAAAAAGCAAAACATTTCAGAATTGCACCTTGCAATGTGGAGATATTACTGTTTGTGCATTTACAATATTCATTGATTTTTGCCATTGAAAAACATGTTTTTCATATACCAGAAATGTTTGAAGCTACTGACTGAATGAAAGGAGCTGGCATCTCACTCTCTTTGAATCTTCTTTATCATGCTAGGATTAACAGGAAAAAGCAAAAAATTTCAGAATTGCACCTTGCAATGTGGAGATATTACTGTTTGTGCATTTACAATATTCATTGATTTTTGCCATTGAAAAACATGTTTTTCATATACCAGAAATGTTTGAAGCTACTGACTGAATGAAAGGAGCTGGCATCTCACTCTCTTTGAATCTTCTTTATCATGCTAGGATTAGCAGGAAAAAGCAAAAAATTTCAGAATTGCACCTTGCAATGTGGAGATATTACTGTTTGTGCATTTACAATATTCATTGATTTTTGCCATTGAAAAACATGTTTTTCATATACCAGAAATGTTTGAAGCTACTGACTGAATGAAAGGAGCTGGCATCTCACTCTCTTTGAATCTTCTTTATCATGCTAGGATTAACAGGAAAAAGCTAAAAATTTCAGAATTGCACCGTGCAATGTGGAGATATTACTGTTTGTGCATTTACAATATTCATTGATTTTTGCCATTGAAAAACATGTTTTTCATATACCAGAAATGTTTGAAGCTACTGACTGAATGAAAGGAGCTGGCATCTCACTCTCTTTGAATCTTCTTTATCATGCTAGGATTAGCAGGAAAAAGCAAAAAATTTCAGAATTGCACCTTGCAATGTGGAGATATTACTGTTTGTGCATTTACAATATTCATTGATTTTTGCCATTGAAAAACATGTTTTTCATATACCAGAAATGTTTGAAGCTACTGACTGAATGAAAGGAGCTGGCATCTCACTCTCTTTGAATCTTCTTTATCATGCTAGGATTAGCAGGAAAAAGCAAAAAATTTCAGAATTGCACCTTGCAATGTGGAGATATTACTGTTTGTGCATTTACAATATTCATTGATTTTTGCCATTGAAAAACATGTTTTTCATATACCAGAAATGTTTGAAGCTACTGACTGAATGAAAGGAGCTGGCATCTCACTCTCTTTGAATCTTCTTTATCATGCTAGGATTAACAGGAAAAAGCTAAAAATTTCAGAATTGCACCGTGCAATGTGGAGATATTACTGTTTGTGCATTTACAATATTCATTGATTTTTGCCATTGAAAAACATGTTTTTCATATACCAGAAATGTTTGAAGCTACTGACTGAATGAAAGGAGCTGGCATCTCACTCTCTTTGAATCTTCTTTATCATGCTAGGATTAGCAGGAAAAAGCAAAAAATTTCAGAATTGCACCTTGCAATGTGGAGATATTACTGTTTGTGCATTTACAATATTCATTGATTTTTGCCATTGAAAAACATGTTTTTCATATACCAGAAATGTTTGAAGCTACTGACTGAATGAAAGGAGCTGGCATCTCACTCTCTTTGAATCTTCTTTATCATGCTAGGATTAACAGGAAAAAGCAAAAAATTTCAGAATTGCACCTTGCAATGTGGAGATATTACTGTTTGTGCATTTACAATATTCATTGATTTTTGCCATTGAAAAACATGTTTTTCATATACCAGAAATGTTTGAAGCTACTGACTGAATGAAAGGAGCTGGCATCTCACTCTCTTTGAATCTTCTTTATCATGCTAGGATTAACAGGAAAAAGCTAAAAATTTCAGAATTGCACCGTGCAATGTTGAGATATTACTGTTTGTGCATTTACAATATTCATTGATTTTTGCCATTGAAAACATGTTTTTCATATACCAGAAATGTTTGAAGCTACTGACTGAATGAAAGGAGCTGGCATCTCACTCTCTTTGAATCTTCTTTATCATGCTAGGATTAGCAGGAAAAAGCAAAAAAATTTCAGAATTGCACCTTGCAATGTGGAGATATTACTGTTTGTGCATTTACAATATTCATTGATTTTTGCCATTGAAAAACATGTTTTTCATATACCAGAAATGTTTGAAGCTACTGACTGAATGAAAGGAGCTGGCATCTCACTCTCTTTGAATCTTCTTTATCATGCTAGGATTAACAGGAAAAAGCTAAAAATTTCAGAATTGCACCGTGCAATGTGGAGATATTACTGTTTGTGCATTTACAATATTCATTGATTTTTGCCATTGAAAAACATGTTTTCATATACCAGAAATGTTTGAAGCTACTGACGAATGAAAGGAGCTGGCATCGCACTCTCTTTGAATCTTCTTTATCATGCTAGGATTAGCAGGAAAAAGCAAAAAATTTCAGAATTGCACCTTGCATGTGGAGATATTACTGTTTGTGCATTTACAATATTCATTGATTTTTGCCATTGAAAACATGTTTTTCATATACCAGAAATGTTTGAAGCTACTGACTGAATGAAGGGAGCTGGCATCTCACTCTCTTTGAATCTTCTTTATCATGCTAGGATTAACAGGAAAAAGCTAAAAATTTCAGAATTGCACCGTGCAATGTGGAGATATTACTGTTTGTGCATTTACAATATCATTGATTTTTGCCATTGAAAAACATGTTTTTCATATACCAGAAATGTTTGAAGCTACTGACTGAATGAAAGGAGCTGGCATCTCACTCTCTTTGAATCTTCTTTATCATGCTAGGATTAGCAGGAAAAAGCAAAAACATTTCAGAATTGCACCTTGCAATGTGGAGATATTACTGTTTGTGCATTTACAATATTCATTGATTTTTGCCATTGAAAAACATGTTTTTCATATACCAGAAATGTTTGAAGCTACTGACTGAATGAAAGGAGCTGGCATCTCACTCTCTTTGAATCTTCTTTATCATGCTAGGATTAACAGGAAAAAGCAAAAAATTTCAGAATTGCACCTTGCAATGTGGAGATATTACTGTTGTGCATTTACAATATTCATTGATTTTTGCCATTGAAAAACATGTTTTTCATATACCAGAAATGTTTGAAGCTACTGACTGAATGAAAGGAGCTGGCATCTCACTCTCTTTGAATCTTCTTTATCATGCTAGAATAGCAGGAAAAGCAAAAAATTTCAGAATTGCACCTTGCAATGTGGAGATATTACTGTTTGTGCATTTACAATATTCATTGATTTTTGCCATTCATTGAAAAACATGTTTTTCATATACCAGAAATGTTTGAAGCTACTGACTGAATGAAAGGAGCTGGCATCTCACTCTCTTTGAATCTTCTTTATCATGCTAGGATTAACAGGAAAAAGCTAAAAATTTCAGAATTGCACCGTGCAATGTGGAGATATTACTGTTTGTGCATTTACAATATTCATTGATTTTTGCCATTGAAAAACAGGTTTTTCATATACCAGAAATGTTTGAAGCTACTGACTGAATGAAAGGAGCTGGCATCTCACTCTCTTTGAATCTTCTTTATCATGCTAGGATTAGCAGGAAAAAGCAAAAAATTTCAGAATTGCACCGTGCAAGTGGAGATATTACTGTTTGTGCATTTACAATATTCATTGATTGGTTTGCCATTGAAAAACATGTTTTTCATATACCAGAAATGTTTGAAGCTACTGACTGAATGAAAGGAGCTGGCATCTCACTCTCTTTGAATCTTCTTTATCATGCTAGGATTAACAGGAAAAAGCAAAAATTTCAGAATTGCACCTTGCAATGTGGAGATATTACTGTTTGTGCATTTACAATATTCATTGATTTTTGCCATTGAAAAACATGTTTTTCATATACCAGAAATGTTTGAAGCTACTGACTGAATGAAAGGAGCTGGCATCTCACTCTCTTTGAATCTTCTTTATCATGCTAGGATTAACAGGAAAAAGCTAAAAATTTCAGAATTGCACCGTGCAATGTGGAGATATTACTGTTTGTGCATTTACAATATTCATTGATTTTTGCCATTGAAAAACATGTTTTTCATATACCAGAAATGTTTGAAGCTACTGACTGAATGAAAGGAGCTGGCATCTCACTCTCTTTGAATCTTCTTTATCATGCTAGGATTAGCAGGAAAAAGCAAAAAATTTCAGAATTGCACCTTGCAATGTGGAGATATTACTGTTTGTGCATTTACAATATTCATTGATTTTTGCCATTGAAAAACATGTTTTTCATATACCAGAAATGTTTGAAGCTACTGACTGAATGAAAGGAGCTGGCATCTCACTCTCTTTGAATCTTCTTTATCATGCTAGGATTAACAGGAAAAAGCTAAAAATTTCAGAATTGCACCGTGCAATGTGGAGATATTACTGTTTGTGCATTTACAATATTCATTGATTTTTGCCATTGAAAAACATGTTTTTTCATATACCAGAAATGTTTGAAGCTACTGACTGAATGAAAGGAGCTGGCATCTCACTCTCTTTGAATCTTCTTTATCATGCTAGGATTAGCAGGAAAAAGCAAAAAATTTCAGAATTGCACCTTGCAATGTGGAGATATTACTGTTTGTGCATTTACAATATTCATTGATTTTTGCCATTGAAAAACATGTTTTTCATATACCAGAAATGTTTGAAGCTACTGACTGAAATGAAAGGAGCTGGCATCTCACTCTCTTTGAATCTTCTTTATCATGCTAGGATTAACAGGAAAAAGCAAAAAATTTCAGAATTGCACCTTGCAATGTGGAGATATTACTGTTTGTGCATTTACAATATTCATTGATTTTTGCCATTGAAAAACATGTTTTTCATATACCAGAAATGTTTGAAGCTACTGACTGAATGAAAGGAGCTGGCATCTCACTCTCTTTGAATCTTCTTTATCATGCTAGGATTAACAGGAAAAAGCTAAAAATTTCAGAATTGCACCGTGCAATGTTGAGATATTACTGTTTGTGCATTTACAATATTCATTGATTTTTGCCATTGAAAAACATGTTTTTCATATACCAAAATGTTTGAAGCTACTGACTGAATGAAAGGAGCTGGCATCTCACTCTCTTTGAATCTTCTTTATCATGCTAGGATTAGCAGGAAAAAGCAAAAAATTCAGAATTGCACCTTGCATGTGGAGATATTACAGTTTGTGCATTTACAATATTCATTGATTTTTGCCATTGAAAAACATGTTTTTCATATACCAGAAATGTTTGAAGCTACTGACTGAATGAAAGGAGCTGGCATCTCACTCTCTTTGAATCTTCTTTATCATGCTAGGATTAACAGGAAAAAGCTAAAAATTTCAGAATTGCACCGTGCAATGTGGAGATATTACTGTTTGTGCATTTACAATATTCATTGATTTTTGCCATTGAAAAACATGTTTTTCATATACCAGAAATGTTTGAAGCTACTGACTGAATGAAAGGAGCTGGCATCTCACTCTCTTTGAATCTTCTTTATCATGCTAGGATTAGCAGGAAAAAGCAAAACATTTCAGAATTGCACCTTGCAATGTGGAGATATTACTGTTTGTGCATTTACAATATTCATTGATTTTTGCCATTGAAAAACATGTTTTTCATATACCAGAAATGTTTGAAGCTACTGACTGAATGAAAGGAGCTGGCATCTCACTCTCTTTGAATCTTCTTTATCATGCTAGGATTAGCAGAAAAAGCAAAAAATTTCAGAATTGCACCTTGCAATGTGGAGATATTACTGTTTGTGCATTTACAATATTCATTGATTTTTGCCATTGAAAAACATGTTTTTCATATACCAGAAATGTTTGAAGCTACTGACTGAATGAAAGGAGCTGGCATCTCACTCTCTTTGAATCTTCTTTATCATGCTAGGATTAACAGGAAAAAGCAAAAAATTTCAGAATTGCACCTTGCAATGTGGAGATATTACTGTTTGTGCATTTACAATATCATTGATTTTTGCCATTGAAAAACATGTTTTTCATATACCAGAAATGTGTTGAAGCTACTGACTGAATGAAAGGAGCTGGCATCTTCACTCTCTTTGAATCTTCTTTATCATGCTAGGATTAACAGGAAAAAGCTAAAATTTCAGAATTGCAACGTTGCAATGTGGAGATATTACTGTTTGTGCATTTACAATATTCATTGATTTTTG
>NW_027367442.1:0-58096 GCF_046119375.1 Phyllobates terribilis | reverse complement strand
CTCAAAAGAGGGAAAATAGTGTTTGAGAGAGAGAGAGAGAATATGACAAAAAGATACTTTATTGCTCTGAATTTTGGCAGAGTTTCAGTACGCTAATCATGAATGTCCTTCCGTACTCCTGACTCTCTAGTATTTATAAGGGACAATATTTGGGGTTTTGTTTCATGGGATCTTTTCTCCTTTAAAAACAAGACTCACCAGGACCGAAAATCAGGCCCACGGAATCCGCCGCAACATCCAGCCCCGCAGGTCCCATGAGCGTTCAGATCTCGAGGGTCATGTGCCTTTGTTGGTCGAGGCGTGGTTTCGTAGGTCAGGGGAGAGTCCTGGCGGCCTCGCTCGTCGAATGGCTTCAGTCTTACTTACATGCGGTGACGTCTCTGAAGGTTTCATTGTTTGATGCTAGCTTCCTAGGCACTCGCTCCATTTCTTGAGGTTCTCGACACTCATTTACGTCTCTAGAACCTTCTCCCCTCGATCGTTCAATCCCCTAAGAACTCGTTCTCTCACACACACCATCTTTTGAATTCATTTGAAAATGAATTGTCTTTGGATGGGCATTTATTGCTTGCTCGCCACGTGTCACACCAGGGATCTCCGACGCTTCGTCTTCCCCTGCCCCAGAAAAGGAACTTTTCTTCGTCACTTCCATTTTTTACCGCTCTCCTTTTTTCTTTCCACTTGCTCTCTCTCTCAAGATCGACTCACTTCTTTTCCGGCGACGCTTCCTTCACCCGCTGTCTTTTTCCGGTGCCTGCGACAAGCCAACTAAGTCTGATCATCTTCTCCAAGCGGTTTCTCCAACTCTTCCATGGCAAGTTAGTCTCTTCCCCCTGCTTAAATTGCTTTGTTTGCTTATCAGTTTCTTCGAAGCATGCTTGTTGAGTTTTCATTTCTTCTTACCTCCACACTTTAAGCTCTTTCTCAGTTGTTTGAAATGGGGATGTGCCGATTTCACGGTCACCACCGTCCGAAAATTACGCCTGCGACGCTTGACCTTGTTCGCCCGTTTCATTTTTCCAAGGTCATTAATGGCGGAGACAAATATTTTCCACCATTAATTCCCTTTCATTCCACCTGCTTGTTGTTTCGATGGTGTGAGATTTGAAACGTCGCATGGGAAAATGCGTTGTATTAATCAGACCTCATCTGTCACCTGTCTGATCATCCATAATGGCCATTACACGGCTTAAGTCATACATTTTTACCTTTTTACCCCTCCCTTTTTCCCGAATTCCGCTCCTCCTCTCCTTTGTTAGTTTCATTATTAGTTTTTCTTTATTTTCATTCTCTTTCCGATTTCCTGGGTGCTTCGCGAAGGTTGCACCTTCTCGTCCATCTCCTTATCGACGAGAACTAATGAAGCGATTTATTCTTTTCTCTTCGTGAGGATGTTTATACCCCGAAAACTAACTCTTCTTTTCCTATTGAAATGAGTAGTACATCTACGGTCCGGGACACGGAGGTAAGCATCGAGGACTCAAGCTCTTTGTCGGAGAAACTCCTCATCGTCCATGTTCTGTCTTGTTCCCCGCGAAGGTGGTGTCGCACGGAGGCGGTCCAGAAGCGAGGCGGGTCCGAGTACACATGTGGAGGCCCCTCGACAATTATCTATGATACTAATGAGCGACGTTTAATACGGCGTAAATGGTGGTCGTTAGCATCGTTCATAGACGAAATGACCATGATTTGGAGCTTAATAGTGTGTTCTGGACCTCACGAGGAAAATGTGTTAAACACGAGGAATACAAACATTTGGGTGAAGATCAAAGAGGAAACGACCAAAGGACGAAGCAAGTTCGCGCACGCGAGAAGAAGTGCTGAGATGTTGAGCTGAGTTCAGATGGCTCGTTCTACCTGATCCGATGTCCGATTGAGGTGATTCTAATTCTAGGAGTTAGATATTGAAGTTTACTTGAAGACCTCAAAATATGAGCGCAATCGTATTTGTGATTCAGAAGTTATGGCAATTTTACGGACGTTAGTATTCTGTAGAAGGCGGGACGCAATCACGCCCAGATTGGCACGACCACGCCCAGATAGGCACGACCGCGCCCTGCTCATTGGGGAGGACGCGCCCACGCCGTTAGAAGCGAAACCGAGCCTATGCAGGTCTTCATCCGTGGATTTTTCTTCTCTTACGGGATTGTTTTGGGCCCTTTTGACTACTTTCACTTGGGCTTCGGGCTTGGACCCTTTAGGTTGTTTTTAGGGTTTATTTCTTCTATAAATAAGGGAGGAGAACTTGTCTTTTCCTCATACTTAGTTCTAGGTTTAATTATAGAGTTTTAGGGAGATTACACTATTCTTCAGGGTGAAGCCTATGGATGGACTAGTTTGTAGACTTTCTCCCTTGGTTCTAATAAAGATATATCTCTTGAATTGTTTTATCTTTTGTTTGTATTCGTAATTGATTGTGATTTGTTTTTATATATTGATCACCTAGGTTTATAGATCTATTTCATATAGCTAGGGCCTGGTTTATCCTAGTTGGAGAACCTTGCCTATTTAGTGGCACATATCTCTACTTGGACTAGTTGGACTTGTAGGATGGGGAGATTAATGAGGTGTAGGCGCCAAGGGCAATAAACTTTCCTATTTATTAATTATCTTAATGTTGCCTAGGATTTAGTCTTGATAGTTTTAGGGCTAAGTTGGTAGGTAAGACGCTATTAGGACTAGTTGACCTAACTAGCAACTCTAGTACATGGATTAGGACAATTAGAATATATTACTTAATTGAATGAACCCGATTAGTAAATAGAAAGTTAATGATCAAACCTACCATTCCGTAGTGCGAATCCCCGCTGAATAAGGTATTTTCTCAATTACTTCCCTTAATTGAATTATAGCCTAGCATCAATCCAACTTCCCCCCTTTATTATCATTATAGAGTTAATCTTATTAATTACACAAGAATTGAATATGTGAATCTTTATGGGATCAAACCTTGCTTACCACTCTACTTGTAGAGAAGTTAGTGAGGTTTTATAAATATTATTTTGACAGACATAACGACCATTTTGGCCTCATCAAATTTGGCGCCGTTGCCGGGGAGTCTAAACTTCTTTTCTTGTGTTTTTAATTTGACTGACTTTGGTGTTTACCGTTTTATGGTCAACACCCGTTCTATTAATCGTTTACCAGCTGAACTTGCAGGGGATCTGGATGAACTCGAGCCTACAACTTTAATCAAGGTGCTGCTCGGGAAGCATCATGTTAAAAAGAGGTATATTTCCACTTCCATATATCTTTTATCCTTTCTCTATTTCACAATAGTGACATGGTGTACTTTAAGTGTGGGGGAGGAAGATTACATCTTACCTATCCTTGTTTTTCAAATTATTGAGTCAGTTTTCCCCTTATTTTCATTTTTATAGTCGGATATCATATTTTCCCCTTATATGATGCTTTGTGGAGTTCTATAAGGGTGCATTGAGTTTGGATCTTTTTATTATGCCTTTGATCATTGATATTATAATTGTGTATGATGATGATATGATTGATCAACTTTAAGACTTTGAGTTGAGGATGTAGTTAATGATTAGGATGCACTAGGACCATAACCAAGTTTGCATGATTACCCTCTTTTCTCTAATTTTTACCATATTGATTTGAGAGTTTTGTTCCTCTTCTTCATTACAATGGAAAATTAAAAATTATAAAAAGAAAGAAATAAGGTAGTGAGCTCTAAGTAAAAGAAAGTCGGAAGTGCACGCGATGCCCAAAGTGTGAAATAGAACCGAGGGATCGATCCTCCAAGACCTATTAAGCAAAATAGTTTCATAGTATCCTGGACCATAAAATGTACAGGTTCTACCTAAAAATAATAATTGAGTACGTAATAAGTTGTGTGAGTAGGATGAAAAGGAACATTAGAAGAATACTATTGGACTTATTAGAGTTACGACTTGGTTTAATTGCTTTCAATGGTGTGGGAAATCTTGCATTCTCTTCATGGATTTGAGCATGTCACTTGAGAACTTGTCTTACTTTTGATCTTGCAGTATCATTCTTTCTATATTATCTGGATAAAGACATCTTTTGCATAGATTAGAGATCTATTTTCATGCACTTGCCTAGGATTAAGCGTAGCTTGAATTTAGGGAGGATGATTGATGCCATTGTTGAGACAATTTAGAATTTTACTGAGTCTTGCATTATTTTTAGTAGAGTCGGAGTCTATGCGCGTTGCTTTGATGATTGTAGGTACATAGGAGCTTAAGTGTTGATTCGACGACCACCGCATTCACGACATCCATACTCGCTGAGATCGCCCGGGATTTAGGTGCAGCTTACTCGAGGACAAGCAAGGTTTAAGTGTGGGGGTATGATGAGCGACGTTTAATATGGCGTAAATGGTGGTCATTAGCATCGTTCATAGACAAAATGGCCATGATTTAGAGCTTATTAGTGTGTTCTGGACCTGACAAGGAAAAGGTGTTAAACGCGAGGAATACAAACATTCGGGTGATGACCGAAGAGGAAACGACCAAAGGACTAAACAAGTTCGCGCACGCGAGAAGAAGTGTTGAGATGTTGAGCTGAGTTCAGATGGCTTGTTCTCCCTGATCTGATGTCCGATTGAGGTGATTCCAATTCTAGGAGTTAGATATTGAAGTTTACTTGAAGACCTCAAATATGAGCATCAGAGTTGTGAGTCAAAAGTTATGGAGATTTTACAAACGTCGCTATTCTGCAGAAGCTGGGACGCGACCGCGCCCAGATAGGCGCGACCGCGCCCGGTTTACTCGGGAAGACGTGCCCGTGCCGTTAGAAGCGCGACCGCGCCTCCGTGGGTCTGCAGCCGCGGATTGCTCTTCTCTTGCGGGATTGTTTTGGGCCTTTTTACCTACTTTCACTTGGGCTTCGGGCTTGGGCCCTTTTAGGTTGTTTTTAGGGTTTATTTCTTCTATAAATAAGGGAGGAGAGCTTGCCTCTTCCTCATGCTTAGTTCTAGGTTTAATTAGAGAGTTTTAGGGAGATTACACATTTCTTCAGGGTGAAGCCTATGGATGGGCTGGTTTGTAGACTTTCTCCATTGGTTCTAATAACGATATATCTCTTGAATTGTTTTAATCTCTTGTTTGTATACATAATTGTTTGTGATTTGTTTATTTAGATTGATCACCTAGGTTTATAGATCTATTTCATATAGCTAGGGCCTGGTTTATCCTAGTTGGAGAACCTTGCGTACTTAGTGGCACAAATCTCTACTTGGACTAGTTGGACTTGTAGGATGGGGAGATTAATGAGGTGTAGGCGCCAATGGCAATACACTTTCCTATTTATTCATGATCTTAATGTTGCCTAGGATTTAGTCTTGATAGTTTCAGGACTAAGTTGGTAGGTAAGACGCTATTATGACTAGTTGACCTAACTAGTAGATCTAGTACATGTATTAGACAGCTAGAATATATTACTTAATTGAATGAACCCGATTAGTAAATAGAAAGTCAATGATCAAACCTACCATTTTGTAGTGCGAATTCACGCTAAATAAGGTATTTTCTCAATTACTTCCCTTAATTAAATTATAGCATAGCATTAATCCAACCCCCCTCCCCCCTTTATCATCATTATAAAGTTAATCTTATTAGTTACACAAGAATTGAACTGACTCTCTGTGGGATCTACTCTTTCTTACCACTCTACTTGTAGAGAAGTTAATGAGGTTTTATAAATATTATTTTGACAGGCATAACGACCATTTTGGCCTCGTTAGATACTTTCCTCCCATCCTCGGAGGTCGTGTGGTACGCACCTGTCGAGGTCCCGACTGTGGTACCAGCCCGAGCTCCTCCCGTGCTGATTTTAGATGGATTGCCCCCGTCCCATGTACGCTCCTAGGATACAATATGAAGGTGTCGACGTCCACCGTCAAAACTTTCCACTTAGAAAAATACACCGCGAAGTTCCCTTTCCCCGAGGGGATAGTCCTTACGTAACCGGTCTCAAATGGACGGTTGCTCGACGATTATGGGCCGTATTTTCCCATTAGCCGCCATGCACTTCGAGAGGGCTTTCGGATACAAATTCCCCAATTCATAAAGGACATATTCGATGAGGAGAGTTTGAGCCCGACCCAAATTCATCCCAACTTTTGAAGACACACGGCGACATTCCAGCTCAGGTGCCAGGAGATCGGATACACCCCGTCGGCACATGTATTTCGGGCACTGTACAAGCCCTACACCTACACTTGGGGCCTCATTGCTTGTACTTGTCAGTACAATCCTCAGTACAAATGCTGGGTAATGAGACAGGGTGGCCTCGTCGATGGATCTTTGGTGAAGCCCGTCAAGGAACGTCGCGTGAATCATAGCACTCGAGTGTCTGAGTGCCGTGGGTGGATTTCTATGTATACGGACGAGCATCTGATGAAGACTAGGAATGATTTTTGTTCTTTCCAGAAGACGAGTTCAACAATTATAACAATATTGTGACCCTCGAATTCCTCGCCCAGCGTGGGCTTAGTGTACTTCCCCCTCCTCGTCGTAGGGGCTCTTTCTTAGAAACCTTCCTTAGAATTTTATGAGTTATATGAATTGTGTTATATTTGACTTGTTTTCCTTGTTGCCTTGAAAAGACTTTTCCTTCAAGTTCATGAACCTCGAGGATGACGAGGATCATCAGGTCCCGCCTCACCACGCTCCGACGAACATGGTGATCCCCATCTCGAGTTCGTCGATGCCGGGCTCCGCGGACCCCCCATTGGCGCTTTTGACCACGACAATTGTCGCCGAGGACTCGATCCGTTTATCCGACCAGATCAAACGTAAAAATACTAGTTCGTCCAAGAATTCTTCCCACCCCAATAAGAGGAGACATACATGAAAGGAGGTTGCAGAGCCGGCAGTCTCGTTCGTTGCTCCGGGGAAATTCGAGTCTCTAAGTGCAATGGTGGGCGTCTCGAGCCCTAACTCGGGTGATTTTCTGCTGGGTTCTGATCTTGTTCGGCAAACGATGTGTCAAGCAATCCCAGTGCCGAACCCTCTGCCCGTGATCGCAAGGATGACAACGACGACTCGATCGATGGGGTTCAACTATGGTAGTAGTCTTAGAATAATCAATTAAAGGACAAGAGAGATGAAATAATTAGGATATAATTAAGAACCAATGGTAGAAGTCTTACAATCAATTCATTTGTTGGCTTCCACAAGTTGAACAAAGTAATGGAACTACTCCTGCCTCATTGTAAAAACTACGTAATACTCAAACTATGAAAATGCCAGATAGGGTGGAGGCAAAATTCAAACCCTATATTTATTAACCTAACACCATAAAACTAATCTAAAAAAGCCTAGCCCGAGCTCCATTAGAAGGTAAGTCCAAGGCCCAAAGTACATCTCGATGAGGAAGGGATCTGCGGGTTTCTCGGCCCAACGTGGGCGTGGTCGCGCATGTGTCGGTGTGTTCGCGTCTGGGCCGAGCTTGAAAATTTCTTCTGTGAACAGTTGCGTGGTTGCGCCACCTAGCACGCGATCGCACCACACACTCTGTGGTCCTGCGCCTCTGTGTCCGTGTGTGCGCGATCGTGCTTCATCCATTTGACAATCTTCTCTTCGAATGTCCGTAATCCTTTGCAGATAACACCTTTGCTTTGTGAGGTTCGGATCATAGTAATATGCTCCATAACAAGTCAAATCACTCATAAATGATGCTAACGACCACTTGTTATGCCATACTAGATGTCTCCTATCAAGTAGTCCACCCAATGGTGGACTTGTGCTTCTTGAGCACTTCGATCAACCTTCCCTCTTGATCCTGGGTGAACGTACTCAAAATAATTACCGGTAAAGTCTCGTTATCACCCAAGAATGCATACTACAAATGGTTAGGAGAAAGAATAATTCAACCACCGGAGTCTGCACAATAGATTGAAAAAGCTTTTCACTTGGTAGTGTTAGTGGTGTCACATTCTTATAGTTGAAATTATACGATGGTTGATACCTAGTATCAATATCGTTTATCATTTCTTGCATGTCACTTTATAGAGTAAAATCTAGACTAGAATAAATAGTAAGATATTGCATATCATCTAGTCTATCATCATCAAACACGTCCTGTACAAAAGACTCTATCAAGTCAATAGCATAAGCAAATAGATCCAATGTAATGACATCATAGATATTAAAACGAATCATATAACCATCAAATTCCATGGTCAAAGCACCTGCATCAACATTTATCATATCACCAACAATTTTCAACAAAGGTCTATGTGATAGAATATGTACCGAACTCCTATAATGCTCTATAGACAACACACAAAAGTCAGCACGAAATGCAAGATCACCAACAATAACAAGTACATCTTCAACTATCCTTAATGGTCTCACAGCAGATCGGTCAACAAGTTTTTTTAGAAATATGTGACTTAACTGAAGGACCTAGTTTCAAAGTCACATACAATGAAGCATGCATTAATTTTAATTGATGCATCCAAATCAAGCAATGCTTTTCCAAGATTAGGTCCACCAAGAGATATAGGAATAGTGATCATTCCAGGGTCCCCACACTTTTCGGGTAGACGTATCTGAAATGTTGTTGAGACATGTTCGCTCATCTTCACCTTCTTCTTGATATTTTCTCTCGTAGCCTCGTGTTGATGGATAGTTGTTTCAAGAGCTTGGCATAACGTAGCTGATAGAGGGAGTTCGTTTTCCGGTTGTTTCTAGGAATACAAACAAACACCTACGCTAATGCAAATAATGCGAGACAATGGTCTTGCCAATTTTAATTATCTAACTTAACACTAAATCCTATTGATTAAAATATAGCAGAAGCAAGGGTCGAACCAAAAGAAGGCTATCAACTTGTTTAGAATTTCAGTTGAACACTTTGATTGTAAACAAAAGGGATTGGGTTTCTATTGCTAGAAAATGATGGAAAACTTGTGAAAACAATTATTTGACAAAGTTCTTAGCAAAGTACGTATCCGTATTACATCGTATTACATGGTGATGATGATTATGGTAAATCCATCAAACAAATATTATAGCAAATTGATCCTATTCCTATACAACTGACGGCAGCCAAAATGGTCGTTATGCCGCTGTCAAAGTAATATTCCTTACTAACTCCTTTACCCAAGTAAAGTGACACGCAAGGGTCGAATCCCACAGGGAGTCAACAAATCAAATCTTCTGCTTCTAATCTAGTTAGCTTTGAAGTAACAAAGAAAGGGGGAAAGATGGTAAAAACTAACTAGGTAATCTAAGAAAGAAATAATGGAAATACTTTGTTGACCAGACATCTACGTTACGGATTTATGGGTTTGATCCTTGACTTTATCTTGCATACTGCCCACCAATTTACTTTGTTTGATGGTGGAAATTCATCTTCTGCTTCTTTGACAAGAGGAATTTGCAACGCATCTTCGCCGGATTCTTCATTTCAACCAGCTAAATTTGTGGGATCTTTGTCTGTTTCAATGATAAGGTGATTTTCTTCGATATCGTCTTGGAAGGTCGGTATAATTGTCTCGGGCATGTCAAGTTCTGACCGTTCCTTAATCTTGTATATTGCCCACCAATTTACTTTATCTCGTCTTTTACTTGGATATGGCAAGTAGTGAATATGGTCGGCCTGTTCTGCCAAGATGAATGATTCATATTTATCATAGCTCCGTCTGTGATTAACATCGACCATGTTTTATCGAGTGTTAGTGTTTGTCCCACTATCCATAGGGTCGAACCAGTCGCAATTTGAATATGACGGTCTTCTTCATTGGCAAAGTTGGATACTTTAACTCAATTATGTCTGTCAACACTCCATAAAAGGCATTTTTACCCTCGACATATTGTGTCCCCTTACGCAAACATCACTATTCATTGTAAGCTTGTCCTGCTCATATTCTCGAGTGAGGAACTTTAATCCGTTTACATAGTATCCTTTATAGGTGTTGACCGTTCTACACGATCCCTTTGCAAGTCTCAGAATGAATGGATTGGTATAGACCCTTGGATCTTTGACATGTAGTTCAAATAGACAGTTGTAAGAGTTACAACACTTTGCAAGACTCAAAATAAAAGAATTTTGGAAATACTTACATGATGTTCGAACCAAGAGGCAAAGTCATTCTTAAACTTTCTTTCAATTTCTGTCTCACTTATTCCATGGTTCCTTTTCCGCAACTCGGCCAAGAAAACCCTTTAAAAGGAAAAGACCTAAACTAAATCACATCCGCCGAGTAGATATATGATTGCACTAGCATATAATTGCACTTTATAACAATGCTTACTTTCTGTGATCTTCGATTTTTGACAGTTCAGAAAAACATTGGTTCTAGCAGCAATAATCTCAGCATCATCAAGATATCTCTTGGTGCTACCATGCAGCAGCCTTCCCTTCGGTTTGAAAATTTATAGTCTGTCGACATTGTCATCGACGTTCATATCAAGAGTTTCATTTCTTCTCAACCGCTCAGGTAACATCAGATCACCTTTGCTAAAATAAAATGATGCAGCGACTTCTTCTTGCAAATATCCTTTGTTAATGCTTCCTTCCACCCTGCCTTTATTGGTGACCTTTTTCTTCAACTTTCTCAAATATTTGTTTTGGGGATCTATTACTTATATATATTGAATAAATGGGTGGAGAAACACCATAAATAAATACAACACCTTTCAAATGGATACATACAGCGAAGCTGGCCCTACCATCATTACCTCATAAGGAAGATGCAAGGGGAGATGCTCCATAGAGTCAAAAAACTGGGCGGGAATATACGATCCAGCTTGCAAAGTATTTTTGGAATTTCAAGCTTGAGGCGATGTATGTCTTCTTCTGTCACTGAGGTGGAATTTAACTCCTTGAAGAAGATACTCAGCTCCGTTAATGACTCCCACACTTCTTTCGGTAGAAGCTTCCGAAGAGCGATTGGTAGAAGTCGCTGCATAAATACATAGCAGTCATGACTTTTCATCCATGCATTTTCAGATTATTAGGATCGACACATCTGGACAAGTTAGACACGTACATGTCTGGAACTTTATTTTCTGTATCCATTCAAGCAAGACTCTTTTTCAATCCCTATCCAAAGCATATGTTGCTTTTGGAAATTTCCTAGTCGTTGTATATTTAGCTAGCTTAGGCCGATCACAAATGTCATTTAAGCCTTCCCTAGATTTTTCATTGTCTTTTGTTTTCCGGGGGACATTGAGCACGATATTGAAAACGTTATTAAACATGTTTTTCTCAATGTGCATGACATCGAGATTGTGTCAAATGACATTCGTTCTCCAATAAGGCAAATCCCAGAAGATAGTTTTTTTATCCCACCCATGTTTTTTGGACAGTACTGCATCAGTATCTTGCGCACCAGGTTCGTATGCCTTATTAAACCCCAAACAGTCCAACTCAGCTAACATTTCATCTTCAGTTCTCACCCCCATAAGCCTTTTTCTCTCTTGTTTGCCCTTACAAAAATCAGTGACATTTTTGTGAAATGAATGACGCGGATGCAAAAACTTTCGGGAGCAATCAAACCACGACTGTTTACCACTATTGGGCAGCGTGAATGCATCTGTCTATTCCATGCAATAAGGGCATGCTAGTCTACCAGCAGTGCTCCAACCAGACAACATAGAATAGGCGGGAAAATCCTTCATTGTCCACATAAGAGCCGCTTTTAGTTGGAAATTCTAGCATTTACGAACATAGTATGTTGTGACTCCACACTCCCACAATTGGTTTAGCTCTACAATCAACGGTTGTAGAGAAATATCCATTTGTTGTTTCGGATTTCTAGGCCCCAGGACCAAAACGATCAAAAATATAAACCCATCCTTCATGCACATGCCTGGGGGGAGATTGTAGGGTGTCAAAATGACCAGGCATGACAAAAATTGCTTCTCGAAGTTGCTAAATGGTTGAAACCCATCAGAGCATAAGCCTAAGCCTAAGCTGATATTTCTTACTTCATCAGCAAAATCAAAATGCAGCTCACTAAAACGTTCCAGGCCGGAGAGTCAGACGGGTGACACAGCTAGTCACCAACCATCTGATGGTCTGCGTGCCACGTCATATGATAGTTAGTTGCTTTTGAAGCATACAACCTCTGTAGTCTTGGATTTATTGGAAAATAAAACATTTTTTGATCGGGAACTTTAGCTTTTCTTCTCGCGGATTTGCCTTGGGTCATAGGTTTCCACAGTAGATGATTACAAACTTTGAATGCGTTCGATCTGCATCTTCCTCCCTCAGTAAATCATGCAGTAATAGAAACAACATTCAATAACCTCAACTAGCAATCCCAAACCCTTAATCAACTTCTTTATGTTAGCCAAATTCGTTGACATCTTGTTGTCCTCCAGAAGCAGTTCTTGTATGATTTTGCAGATGTCCCCTATTAAACCTATTGAACTCTAATACCGACACTTGATATCCATCATTTTAGTAGATGTAGAAAACGGAGAGTGCCTGCTATTACCAGGCCATATTTCTTGTTTGACCGCTAACATCATATCCAAAATATTCTGAGCTTCTATATTCGGGGGCTCATCTTTCTGGAAGACTACTTCTGGATCGGCGGCATCGAGAATCATTCTTTGAGTGAAACCGAACTCAGGCCCCTCAACATCATTTTTCGGTAGGGGAGGGGGATTCAACACGGTCCCCTCGCCATGAAAAATCCATACTTGGTAATCTTTCACAAACCCATTCTTCAAAATATGTAATTCAACATCATCGGTATTTCGATACTTTTTATTACTACAAGCATACTTAGAGCAGGGGAATTTAATCTGTACTCCACTCATACAAGTTGGATGACGTAAAGAAAAATGGATAAACTCTTTCACGTTCTCATGAAATCCTGGGATTAACAACCCTCCTGTGAGTATCTGATACATCCAACTACGGTCCTGATCCATTGTTTTAGCGCGGATAATTAGGCGGAGTTTCACATCTAATCGTATTCTCTAGTTATATATATAACAATCCTATATGTTCACAAAAATCCTATGTCCACAAGAATTTGACCAATTTTAATATTTCAATAATGTCTAACAATCTTATATATTCATAGAATATTTTAAAAAACACTATATACAAGTCTATATATTTCTAACAATCCTATATTTTAGTAAAGTCCTAATCTAATAATCTTAATTCTCATTTTCAACATAGCATATTTTATTTCTAAGTATCATATATATTCACAATTCCATTATAATTTTAACTAAAAAATACTCTTAAAATATATATTTATAAATCCATCCTAAAAATCATATATATTCACAGTTTCATTCTATTTTATCTCTAAGAATCATATTTTATATTCACAAATCCAATCTAAGAAATTAAATTAAAATATAAAAAATATATATTTCTAACAATATATATTACTAAGAATATATATTTCTAACAATATAAATTTCTAACAATACATATTACTAACCGGGGGTGAAACTGTAGAGGCCGAAAACCGCCAGGGGGAGGAGAAGCACGCCGGAAACCGCCGGGTAGGAGAAGCATGCCAGCAACGGGGGTGGGCGGAGAAGCTGGAAGAGAGGAGAAGCATGCCGGAGGAGAGGAGAACCTGGGGGAGAGGAGAACCGGAGGTGAATCGGAGGAGAATGAAGAGGAGAAGCAGAGGAGAACGACGACCAGAGTAGAACTGGAGGAGAACGAAGAGGAGAAGCATGGGAGAACGACGACCAGAGGAGAGGAGAAGCCGAAGAATCTGGAAGCACCGGGGCGAGGGAGGGAGAGAGGGAGTATCCGGAGAACTGGGGAGGCTGAGATCGAAGCGCGGCGGCAAGAGCTTTAGAGAATAAGAGGATTAGGTTTAAAGAAAAAGAGACGGAAACTTAAGGAGGAAGACGGTAGAATAGCAACAAACAGTTTCATCGCTATTTCAGTCGCTAAACTTGGATTTTTTCATTAGCGACGAACTTGGAGAAGTCCATCGCTAAAACTTGAAAAAACTTGCTCATTAGCGATGGATTCACTAATATGTCGCTAAATCTCTTAAATTTTAGGCGACTCTTTTTTCCGCCAACTTCATCGACGGATTTAGTGACGGGAAATCCATCGCTAAACTTGGGTTTTTTCATTAGCGACGAACTTGGAGAAGTCTGTCGCTAAAACGCGGAAAAACTTGTTCATTAGCGACGGATTCACTAATCCGTCGCTAAATCCCTTAAACTTTAGGCGGCTCTTTTTGCCGCCAACATCATCGACAGATTTAGTGACAGGAAATCCGTCGCTAATCCGGAAATTCAGGCGGCCCTTTTGCCGCCAAAGGTAGTGACAGAAATCCGTCGCTAATCCTGAAATTTAGGTGGCCTCTTTGCCGCCAAAGGTAGCAACAAATTAGCGACGGAAAATCTGTCCCTAATCCGGCGGGATCTAAGGTTTTAGTAGTATGCGCGACGGGTTCCCTATCCGTCGTGAAATCTTTCTCTGTTTAGTATATTTAGAGACGGAATTGAATTCCGTCGCTAAAAGGCTGTTTTCTTGTAGTAATTGCGAATATTGTAAACCAGATCTACTGTTTCTGCATAGCCTCGTTCAATTCTCTGTTGTCTCGTTTTACAACCTTCTAAGAAGGGGTCCATGATTCACGTAAGTTTTTCAGGAGGAAGATTATAATCTAATCCACAAACAAGAAATATGTATCCATCATAAACCATTGTTTATATCCCAACGCAGAAGTCCAAACTACCAGTATTCATTTAAAGAGAAAACTTATAATCATCCATCATAAAAGGAGTCTTAGAGCATCCACAATGGTGATCTTTAGGAGATCCTAAACATAAAATAGAAAAAAAGAAAAATAAATAGATTAGGGAGATGTGTCATAAAAAATAAATCATCACTGCAAAAATTCTTATATAGAGTTCTTCTTCAAGAACTAAATGCATGGATCCTTGTGAATATCTCTTACAATTCTTCTTACGCATGCTTTTATCTTTATTTATTTTAAATTTTAAGATCTTTCAAAGGTCACCATTGTGGATGCTCTTAAACCTTCAACAGACTGGAATTCAATAAGCCAATTTAGTTGTTTGGATAAACTTCGTGGAATGGGCCTATATTTTTTCAAAGGTCACCATTGTGGATGCTCTTAAACCTTCATATGTGCATCTAGTAAGTCCTCTTTGGAACTTAGATAGATAGTGCCAATTCTATAATTCACGCATAAATTCATATTGTTTCTCCTATTCCTATCACTCCAAGCATCGGTCATAATAGAGCAATCATTTATCTCCCATTCTTCCTCTTGAGCCTTCAGTGATTTCTTCACATTTTCCACTTCCCCCTTCAAGAGCGGCTCTTTAAGAAGATGTTGGCTTGGTGGTTGGTAACCGGACCAAATTGTCCAACCGCTTCACAAAATTGTTTGATGTCATCATTGTCCAATGCATGAAAATGAATAGCGGAACCATACACCCACCTAGCCAAGTATTGACGCACTTGAGTACTCAGATGTTTGTAAAGATCATCATTGATATTCTGTTGCCTTCTTGCTTTCCTTCCTTGTAAAGATTTGTCATCAACCTTGATTTGAAACATATTTATCCAAAGATCCAAGAAAACGAGGACGCTTTAGGGCTCCTCTCCCTTTCATTTGTTCAATCTCTTCCAACTCACTAATTTCAACTTCACTTCTAAGGTTTGCATTATCTTGCTTCTTTACTATTTTTTTTCTTTTTTACCACCTCAAGTGCGTCAATGCATCATTTTATGTCTTCTTTTGATGAATTAGGACAAGGTGATTTACTTCCCCTTATGCCGGCAATGTGTTGCTTGGCTCGGGTAATTCCTCCACTATACTAAACTTCACATTTGATGCATTTCCACCTATCTTGATGGATTACATAGCATTGCATAATCCCATCCAACATCGCCACTGTTCCTCTTTAATTTTTTAGTAGTCGAGGATGCCATTGTGTCGGAATTAGAAGCCATGGATGTGGTTAGACCCGGCAGAAATCAACCCGACCTGGAAAATCGTCCGACTTGCTTTTGGGTCATTTAAACCCGACCCATAAAATCAACAACCCGATTTCTAACTGACCCGCTGACCCGTAAAATTTTCGGGTCCAAAACGGATCGGGTCGATCCGCCGGGTCAAGTCATTTTTACTTAAAAAGATGAAAATCTGGAAATTTAGGAGGGAAAATAGGCGGGCTTTTAAAATTGACCCAAAATTGAAAGGCCCATTACACTACCTCGGAAAAAAGAAAGAAACAAGACAACGCGTAAAAAAGAAATCAGCAGTAAAAATCAAATACGACTATACGACGCTGGAACTTTCACATGAATGAGGAAACCCTAATCTTCTTCTTCGCTCCCCCACAAGTTGTCAGGCCACGGCTCCGCCTCCCAACATTCACGTCCCGGCCTACCTCCAAGCAGCAGCAGCCCCTCCGAACACAAGGCCTAGTCGACGGCTGACCCGAAACAGGTATTTGCAAGTATAAAATCGAAATTCAAACTCTTCCATTCCAGGCTTAGTTCAGCTGTTAAGTAACTTCAGTTAGTTTGTAATTACTAATTAACATTAACTGAACTTCTAAATTTGTCTCATTAGTCATTAAGTAACCTAATCTATCATTTTTTTTATCTTAGTTTCAGCTGTTCGGTATCCTCTGTATAGAGCTTCAATTATTGATTCTGGTACTTTTATAAATTGGATACTTGGAGTACAATCTTTTTGGTTTGAAATTGTATAGAGCTTAAATTATTGATCTTTATATAGCTTCATTTTTTATCTTCTTTCTACCTACTGAAACTAATCTAGATAGAAACTCTATTTGAAAGATCTACCCTTAAATCAGCCAAAAATCTACTGATTCTAAATCGGAGTACAATCTTTCTGGTTTAAAAAATTTATTCTAGCAACCTAACAAACATTAAGAAATATAGCAAATCTTAATGTAATTCTTTTGCTATTGTTGTTTTATTTATTGAAATCTTTTTTGTTCAAAGTTCAAACATATGAAAGATATATACTTGCACTTTTGTTTATTTTTGTTGGATAGATGATTGAGTTTTGTATGTTATTAACTTATATTTTTTTTTCCTATCATACTAGAATATGGATCCACGACAAGCCAAAAGAGGTAAAGAAAATTCTCCGTTGCCATTTCGCTCTACAAATCCTACATCGGAATCCTTTGAGCATCACATCTGCTTCATCACCCACTCCAAGTTTGGGTTTGTCTCTCACTTATATAATGATGTTTATGTATTTCTTAGGAAATTTGACGCTGCCTGAAGAACCTCAAACTCGAAAAGATATTGGCATGAAATTCGGAATCACTATAATATATACGATGGAAGTGAATTTGTTGATAATTTGCCACGAGCTGTTTGTAAATATTCTGGTGGTGGACCTCTGATAGCTACTTCGAAAACAGGTACTTCTAATTTCAAAAGACATACTCAATCTTGCCCAAACCTTCCAATTGATGATAAGGGTGAACTTGTTTTGAGAACGGATGGAAAAGTGATGCATAAATTTGATCAAATCTTCTATAATGAAAAAGTTTGTCTTTCTATCATTAAACATAGCTATCCTTTGAGTTTTGTGGAGCATGAAGGAAGTAGAGATGTTCATAAATACTTGAATGAAAAGTTGTAAACCATTTTGTAGAACACATAGCTAAGAAGTATATTTTGAAAATTCATGAAAGAGAGAAGGAACGTCTTAAGAAATTCATGAGCTCGATTTATGGAAGAATCTGTTTGACATTTGATATGTGGACTTCTAGTGTGGATCAAGGATTTATGTCTCTGACTGCTCATTTTGTTGATGATGAATAGAATTTGCATTGCAAAATTATTAACTTTCATCATATGGATCCACCCCATTCTTCTTTAGTTTTACATGATAGTGTGCTCAAGCTTTTGAAAAATTGGGGAATTCACAAGAAGGTGTTAACCATCACTTTGGATAACGCCAGATGCAATGATTTTATGTAGTCCATGTTATTTGATAGCCTTAGCATGTACTCTTCTATACCTTGTGGTGGTGAGTATTTCCATGTGCGTTTTAGTATTCATATACTAAACCTTGTTGTTGAAGAAGGCTTGAAAGTGATTGATGAAGGGATGAGAAAAGTTAAGAAGACATTGAGTTTTATTGGATCTTCAGAGCATAGAACTTCACAATTTAAGGAAATTGTCTTGGCACTTGGTCTTGATTGCTCCAGAAATTTGCGCTTTAATTGTCCTACAAGATGGAATTCTACTTTACAATGCTTGATAGGGCACTGGCATATTGTTTGGCCTTTTCAAGTGGAAGAATGATGATGATTGATTCTAGCTTTCCCGCAATTCCAACCGGTGAAGAGTGGAACAAAATTGAGAAGTATAATCGTCGGTGTGAAGTTGAAGAGTTTTTTTAGGGTTTCGTTTCTTAGGGTTTGAGTTTGAGAGGAAAAGCGAAGAGTTTTTTTCTTTACTTGCGCGTGGACACCGTCAAGAAAAGAAGCGCGTGGACTGTAACTGGGATTGTCAGCGTGGACATGTGCGCACCCCAACCGCTAGATCAAGCACAAATCAACAACTCAGATTCGTTTTTTTTATTTTTTAGTAATTCATTATCACCAGATTCAAACCCTATATTAAATATCTTTTCATAGATACTAATATGTGCTTGTGCGTATATAATACTTTCCTTGTAGTTGTGATTCTCTGTATTATTTATTTTAGTCAATTCCTATTACTCTTGATATGATATCCTTATAATCAAATATAAAAAGACAATGTTGGATTTTTATTAATGCTAGATTTTTACTTGTATAAAATAGAATATTTATTTCCGGTTATGAATAAAAAATTATATTCTAAAAAATATAATTCTTTTATAAAGTCAAAGTATCCTAGTCATATGATAGTAAATGAAAGATTTATAATTTCTACAACATGTCTGCCAAATTAGATGTCCTGTACTCATGTGGTTAAAATAAAAAAATAACAATATTCTTAAATTTTGACACGTGTACAAAATTATTAAGAATTAATGAAAAGATAATACGTGTCTAACTCAATTAAAAGCTAATAAATAAGTTGTTTACATGATATTTTAGTATTATAAAATAGATGTTATAAATATGATAAAATGATAAAAATGCTTGTGTAAAAAATGAATAACCAAATTGCTCAAGGCATCATATCAACTCTCAAGAAAGACTAATCAAATGTACTATGTTTATGAAGAAAGACTAATTAAGATATAGAAAAGTACTCCCTCCGTCCCCAAAAGTTCTTCTCACTTTTTTTCAACATTATTCATCAATTAAGAGAATCTTGTTAATAACTTCCAACATATAAGTAAAAACATAGTTGATCTTGTTTGATTCATCTCAATAAATGCTTTAAGAATATCAAAATTTTAAGATTTTTAGATGAATATATTTAGAGATATATACAATAGAAAATATGTATCGACAAATGTGAAAAAAGAAACCGGAATTATAATATGGGACAGAGGGAATATAAATATACTACTCCCTCAGTCCATTTTTATTCTTCCTATTCTTTTTTATTTACTAATCATACTTTGATAGAACCTTCTCAATTTTTCTCAATATATATAAAAAAGTACAGTCATATTTAATTTTATTTTAACCGTCTTAACAAATACTTTAACAAATTTTATAATTTTTATTACTTTAATTTTTAAAACATTTATTATAAAAAACACGTCTTAAAAATCATGCTTAAAAGAATAAAAAGGAAACTAGCGTAACACTTATTCAACCAAGATTTCGTCATCATCACAAATTGCATAACTAGGCGCCTCCACCAGATCCGTACTTCCTACCGAGCACTAAAAGCTGCAGCTTGTCGTATCCAGAAAGCACACCGGCACCGGCCACCGCTCGAAGGATGTTTGCGCCGCCGCCCTTGAACAGCGATTTCACTCCCTCTTTCTTCACGATCTGCGAAAACGCATCCATCGCATTCTTGTACTTAGTGGCCTCTCCAGACGTCATCATCATTCTTCTCCGCACAGTGTCAAGTGGGTACGAACTCAGGCTAGCAGCGATGGTGACGCCCCAACCCAACAGGAAGCTGGCGATGAAACTGTCCTGTAAGCCTCCAACCAACACTACGGGCTTCAGAGAGTCGTACAGTCCAAAGTAGAGCCCACGGTAGACGATGATCCCTACGCAGGAGACGTTGAATGCCCGGTACAGTCCCGCGATTCCGTCCGATTTGATGGTCTTCCTGTACACGTCGATCAGGCCGTTGAATTGCCTTTCGCCGCCTTTCTTTGCCGCCTTTGCGTCGCTTGCCAGCCTCGTTCGGGCGAAATCGAGAGAATAGACGAACAAAGAGGATGTGGCCCCGGCAACTCCTCCGGCAGCCAGGTTCCCGGCGAACCATTTCCAGTAACCGTCTTTGTCTTTGTTGAACTTGAAAACGCTCTTGATGTAGTCCTTGAAGGCAAAGTTCAATGCCTGTGCATTTGTCAATGTCATTACCAAAATAAAGTTACCCATTGACAAACCATTTAGGGGTTCGAGGAAATAAAATAATGATATTTGGACACCAGCGTTAAGAAAATCATTAGCTTGAACTTCTAGCATATCAAAACCACGTTTTGCGTATTAAATCATCCATTATTTTGAAACTATTTTAAAGCATTTAATTATCACAATCCGTTAAGTTGCTATTTTGAAATTGACTCTTTAGTAACCAAATCCATAATTAAGTTTAACATGTATCATAAGAATAAATAATAAACAACTTCAGTTAAGAAGCTAAATCGAAAAAATAATTATTATCTATTTTAATTACTCCCTCCGTCCCAATTTGATATTCTCATTTTTTTTTCGAGCACTATTCACAGTTGTAAAGAATCTTCGCGTTTTCTCTTGATATATATGAAAATACGTGGTCATGTGTGGTCTTGTTTTATTCGTCTCGACAAATACTTTAAGAATATCTAAATTTCATAAATTTTATACACATGTATTTGAAGATATTTACGAAACAAAACATGCATCGGCAAAAGCGCTAAAAGGAAATGAGAAGATCAAATTGAGACGGAGGGAGTACATAATTAAATCTAAATTATTATTTATAATAAATATATATACTCTTTAACTTATACTCGCTCCGTCCCCAATTGTTCTTCTTAGTTCTCTTTGCGACACTGTTCATCGGTTAAGGAAATCTTGCTAATATCTCCCAATATATAAGTAAAAACATAGTCGTGAGTGGTCTTGTTTGATTTATGTTAATAAATTCTTTAAAAATATCAAAAAATTTAAGATTTTTGGATTAATATATTTAGATATATATAAGGTAAAAACATGCATCTAGAAATGTGAAAAAGTAAATAAGAAGCAGAAAAAGTACACAAGATCGGTAAAAATAAATATTGGTAAATGATCTTATGCAAAGTTGGTCATCTAATAAGTTCATCGGCCAAAAAAACCCAAATCAATGTGATGTATACCTGGGTAGGGAAGTATCTGAGGACATTAACGGTGTTGCCTCTCCAAAGAGAAATGAAGCCTTCCTCTTTGATTGTTCTTGAGAAGCACTCTCGAATGCCTTTGTAAGGTTCAGTCAGCCTACCAGATTTGATCATCTCGTCCTGGTTCTGAATCAGAAGCTTCACTCGCTCGATCGGAGCAGCTGCCGACTTTGAGACAGCGGCAGAGACAGCGCCCATCAGGAAATCGGTCATGAAGTCGCTTCCAGCCTTCTCAGCTGGAGCTTGCACAACAACACGAGTCGCCGGAAACAGGGGACTCTGCAGACCGCCGCCATTAACGGCACGAAGATTGCTTAGATTCTGCGTGGTGGGAGTTGAGTGATAATGGAGGCTGGGAGAGAGTCGAGATGCGAGGTAGGATTGTCCACACATCTTCTTCAGGATGGATGGATGAGTAGATCCATCGGCCATGTTGAGCGCGCCAAATTGTTTTTTGCAGAGCAACTGCAGGTTAAAGCAGAGTAATTAAAACAAGCAGATTATGTGTGATTGTGAAATTATGCATGTTAGACCTCCGCCACACAAGTCTAATTTATATAGCAATGGTTCTCTTCTCCCCTTAAGGTATAAGCTGATTGGTGGGACTTTGGGAGGTGAAAAACAATTTCCATCTGAATTTTCAGTTAACCTGAATTGACCAATTCTCATGGTGGGATGCTTCTGGGAGGCTAAGTTTGATTTGAATTGTACTCTATTAACCATTTTGAAAGATTAAACTATCCGATGGAAGTTGACCTTCATGTCAATAAGTGGTAATTACATTAATGGGCTCAATTTTCCAACTATGGAGCTCGGAGGTTTTGCATTGCTTCTAGCTTCCTTGTTCATAGATACAGCAGATTTGGAATTGTATTAGTTAATAGTTATCCTGTCCACGGTAAAGGCTGGTTAACCAAGTGCAGAGCGTGTAACCGATGAAAAACCGTAAAATCATATCCAATTTGATGTATTTGAGTTGAAACCTTGTTGGATCGTGTAGTCTTCTATTTTATAGGGAAAGGTGCAATCCTTCTATGAGAATGTCGTGGCGGAATTTACTTAAACACTCAAAAAGATAAGATTCATATTTAGAGTGAAAATCTCAACAAAACTATGTTGACTAAAACCATTATCTTCTAGTTCTTTACTGAAGGATTTTCGAACCATACTTTATTGATTTTTGGTTCGTTACAAACAGAGAGCTCGTATTACAAACACTAACCACTCATCTCACTCACACCCGAACTTAAACCCTTACAGTAGTCTTCTCTCTGCTAAAGCCTAGATAATTATCTCTCTGATCAACGACAACTATTCTTCCTAATCGCTGAGCTATTTATATTCCAATCTTAACTCCTTTTTTGAGACAATAACTTATTTATGAAACTAGTAGTATATCCAAAGATCCTACATTAATTTGATAGATAAAGTCTAGTGGGTTATGATCTCTAATCTATCCTAACAACTTTTTTATAACCGCAATATATATTTCTTTATTCGAGATCTTCAAATGAAGTAGTTTAGATTCTTTGAAGATACGCCTAACAATCTTGCTTCGTGGATTTCCGTGACCGACCTTCTCAAGATTCTGGAACACGTCCCTTATTCTAGTGTATGCTTCTCGCTCCAATATCCTTTCCTGAGCTAATGACTTCCTTTGAATAGCATGTTTCTATAAAATGAAACGTCCCTCAAATAGACATTCTAGTTACCTGCATTACTTCTCACAAAAACTTCCATAGATGAGTGTTTGTCACTATCAAAACCCAAGGAACCCTAACAAATTTCGCATTTTTAATGGTGACAAACAGCCTTAACCTTTTAAACTTAAAACTAAGCCTATAACAAGATAAAACTGAAAAAGCCATTGTAAGCAAGGAAGCGTTCCCCGTTAGATAATTACAACTAGATACCTAGCATTCCATTCCCCCTAAAAAAAGGTTAACTTCCTAGTTTTTCCCCTTTTGACAACATCAAAAGTAACATATGACACGCTATGTAGAAGATAACAAAGTAAGCATAGCAACCAAACAGTTCCATCATATGCAAAGACAGTTTCACAAAAGCACACACAACAAAGGTTTCCTAGGTCATCATCACATGGTAAAAAAAAGAGTTTAACAAGTAAAATTAAAGAGAAGATTAGGAAGAGTAGGGATGAATAGCAAAAGGGTCGATCTAACGGTGAGGATGTGTCAGTCAGATTCCGTGTTTTCATCAGTTGAGGAATTGGTCTTGGTTGGCTCCTTCCCTCATTTGAAAAGGAGAATATCCTCATGCATACTGGTTATTTTTCGATTGACCCTTCTCACCTGCTCAGCCAATAGAGCTACCAACTCACACAGATTCTGCATTCGAGTGTCGGCATCTGTGATCTTGGCGGGTACCTCAACCTCTTCTTTAGTCGGTTCTTGTTTAGTGACCTTTGCCTTCCTCTTGCCTTTGATATCAGGAACGCGCCCCCAACCTTCATGCCCCAACTGGAACAACATCTTCTTCAGAGCTGCTTCCCCGAGTATACCTGATCCACCTTTTCAGCTTTGTAAATCTCATGATATTCCAGTATTTTACATATCACATAAGGCAAAGGTAAACCATGAGATTTAGTTCCTCTTACGTGAGCCATATGTCGCATCATGATCTTAGGAAGACCAATCTTTTCCTTCTTAAGAAGCATGCCCATGAGAAGCACATATTGAATCAGAAGTTGGCTCTTCTTCTCTTCTCGTGGGATTATGTTGGAGAGAATTAGGTAGTGCGTAATACGAGATGATGTGGGCCTCAGACTCACCAACACATCCCTTGTAAGTAAAGCTTTCAGGTCACCAAACACATGGCGCACAACATTCACAGTGGTATCATAGGAACAAGTGCCCTTGACATATGTTTCAAACCCATCATGTGGTACATTTAAGATCATGCCTAATTCTCTACTAGTAAAGACCACGGAAGTGTTCCCAATACAATATGAGGCTATCATCCCAACAGAATGAAGTTCAAGAGAAAAACAGGTTTAAAACTCACGAATTAGAGAAGCATTCACCGAGGTTTCTATGAGAAGATTCCCCCCTCCTTGGTAATCCATGAGTCCATGGACGCTTGAGAGGCCATTGTCTGCTAAGAATTTAAGCGTATACTCCATTTCTTTGATAATTGAGCGTGTATTGATCTTCTAGAGTTATTTCTCCTACTCCATTTCTTTGATGATGATCGGTGCCCTTTTTGTTCCGTTTTTAGGGGAGCTTTCTCTTTGAGTTCTTTTTCGACTTCTGGCATTTCGTCAGGAGCCGTCTTAATGATCAATAGAGGTGGAGAATCTTGCTTTTGCGACTAAATGGAGTCTTTTCCGGCAGCTTCAAGGATCAAAATAGGATGTGGAGTGGGTGATGGTTTCTCTATTTTCACTTTGGGACTGGGATTAGGGTTTTTGTATGGTGAAAGCTTGGACATTTCGCTTTTTGTAGCAGTGGTCAGAATCGGCTTGGGCTAGTAAACTACCATCGCTGTTGTGGGATTAGTAACGAAGGGTTCTGGTTCCTTAGTGGTGGCTTTGGGTGTTCCAGTGGTAGGGATTTCGATGGTGGTAGGAACATATTTGATGGTGGTTGTAGCAGGGGTTTCATCAATGGTGGAGTTGAATGTGACTTTTGGAATGATTAGGTTGGTGATATCAAGGCCGAGAGCTAAGAGTTTTGATCTGAACTGTTCTAGGTTCTCGGTGCTATCAAATTGCATGGTAGGAGGTAAGGAGGCCATGGTTAGGTTTGTGGGAGAAGGTTTTGAGTTTTCCAGGGTTTTGAGAGAGGGTTTTTGGCTGGAATGGAGGGATAGAATGGAGGAGGTGAGAGAGTGAACCGACCATTTCTATGATCTTAACTGCTCTTATGCGAATCTGAACAAATTTTGGAATAAACAAATCTCTTATTTCACATGTGCTCAATCAAATCTCCCATCAAGTCAAATCAACCCTGCATTTTTATTCGGTTACAGCTTCCAAAGCCGTCCAAACGCGTTTCCCTGCTTCCTCTCTTCGAGAGGCATAATTACTTACTGTAAGTATTTCTAACAAGCGCATCCCTTTCCTAATATTTCAAAATCTGACTTTTCACTTCCCACGCGTAATCAAACCGATGGTGATGATGTGTAATGGTTTGGGTATTGGAACCAAGACGGTGTCACAAAAACAACATTACACACAAAATAATATATATTCATGAAATGTGTTTAATCATTATAATAGAGTAGTTCCGTTAAGGTACGAAAAGGGGGGCTCATAGAACTACTCTATTATAAGAGGCCAGGAAGGGCTGTAGATATCCTCCATCTTTTGGGCTTGTAGTGTGGGGTAAAAGATCATCTGGAGGAATCTTTTGGACAAAAAAGGAAAAACTTTTGTAAATTGACACACACACTTCTAGCGAGGAAAAACATTCAAGCATGATAATGAAATGCACGGATATAGATGAGACACGAAAGGCACAAGTTCATATCAGGAAAGTGGAAGAGATGCACAACTTTCAATGGTCAACTAAATAATGAATAAATTTGCTAATCCTCACCCGTCATCAAGGGCATTCATAGAAAGAGAATAATTAGTTGAGGGAAATAATACTGAGTTCCATTAGTAACTTATCGAAGGGTTCCCTATTTAGTGATTTTGTGAATATGTCGGCAATTTGATCCTCTGTGAGGTTGAAATCCATTGTCATCATTCCTTTTTCAACACAGTCTCAAAGGAAATGATGTCTGATCTTAATATGCTTAGTTCGTGAGTGATGCGAAGGATTCTTTGAAAATATTTATGACACTTGTATTATCACATAGTATAGGAACTAGGTCATTAAGCTGCAACAACATACCCGACTTCTGCTGTAGAGAGTGCTATGAAAGTTTGCTTCTTATATCCCCAAAACACTAGGTATGGGCCAAAGAATTGAGCCATTCGGAGGTAGACTTCCTATTATCACGGTTCCCTGCAAAGTCTTTGTTCGTGTACCCAATAAGCTTTAGATCTTCTCCTTGGGTATACCAGAGACATAGATCATTCGTCCATCGAAGAATCCTTTTGTCAGCCTTGATGTGAGATTTCTTAGGAGTTGACTGAAACCTCACACACAAACAAACACTGTACATAACATTTGTCCTACTTGTCATTAGACGATCATTCCCCTATAGAGAGTTTGGTCAACATTGCTCACATGATCATCCTTTCTTAGTGAGTCATTAAGAGACATTGGTGTAGAGAATGGCTTGGCATCCATCATTTTGAACTTCTTAATGCACTCTTGAATGTATTTTTCTTGATGAAATTTGGTGCCCTATTTAGTTTGTACTACTTGTAGGCAAAGGAGATCACTTACCATGCTCATCTCAAACTCACTTTTCATGAGCATTGTGAATTATTTGACCAGGGAATCATTTGTGGAGCCAAAGATGATATCGTCCACGTACACTTGCACAACCAAAGTGTGCTTCCCTTCTCTCAGTATGAATAAAGTTTTGTCAATTTCTCCTCTGATATATATAACCGTGAGAGAGAAGAGACTAAGCCAATATTTCATATCATGCTCTTGGGGCTTGTTTGAGGATGTACAATGCTTTGTCAAGGACGTATACATGTTGTGGATTTATTGGATCCTCAAACTCCGGAGTTTTTTCTATGTACACTTCCTCTTTCAGGATTCCATTGAGAAAAGCGGTCTTGATATCCATCTGTTGTAGCTTGAAGCCGTGGTATGCAGAGTAAGCAATTAACAAGTTGACTCTAATCTTGCGACGACAGAGATAGTCTCGTCGTAGTCTATTCCCTCTTGTTGATTATACCCTTTGAGCACTAGTATTTCTTTGTTCTTTGTGACATGTCCCTTGTCATCCAATTTGTTCCTAAACACCCATTTTGTTCTGATGATCTTGTGATTCATTGGCCTTGGAACAAGTCACCATACCTTATTTCTTTCGAACTGAATTAGTTCTTCTTGCATAGACTTTATCCACTATGGATCTTTCAATGCTTCAGTTATAGTCTTGGGTTCTACCAGGGACGCAAAGGCGATGAAGGCATAAGAGTTCTGTATAGGAGCGTTTACCTACTCATCTTTATGAGAAAGGGAATGTTTCCCTTCCTTTTTATCAGAAGCTGTGTGACAAACTTAGTCTTTCATCCATGAAGGAGGTACACAAGCACAAGGGCCAAGGAGGTCATCTGTCTCTACTTGATCTTGCTGAGAGGTGCTGGCCTCGTGTAGCGTATTCTGAGGGAAGTGTTCCCCGCACCTAATTGTGTTGATTGAGTTGGATTGGCGATATCCTGAGTGAGATCATTGGTGTGAAGTGTATCATTCATGGAGGGTTCTTCTTCTTCACTTGGCATGTGATCTGTTGCCCCCAAAATAGGGAAGGCTTCTTCTTCCATAAGTGGAGGAGCATTTGGGTCTTGAAAGTTTGTCTCCAACCATGTTGTGTTCTTCGAATCTCACACGACCACTTTCCTCGACTTTCCTGGTTCTCTGATTAAACAATTTGTACAACTATGGGAAGAGTACCCCACAAAAATTCAGATGTCGCTCCTTGCGTTAAGTTTTCCTTCTCGTTTATATGAGGAAAGCACCCGCAACCAAAGACACGTAAGTGACTTGCATTGGGTTTTCGTCCCTTCAATATCTTGTAGGAAGTTTTCTCAATCAAGGGCCTTAAGAGCACCCTGTTACGTATATAGTAGGATGCATGAAACACTTCTACCTAGAAGTTTCTGGGTAGTCTACTCGTGATCAATAGTGTCCAGGTCATATCTTCCAATGTTCTGTTCTTTCTTTCTTTCTTTCTTTTCTTTCTTTCTTTCTTTCTTTCTTTCTTTCTTTCTACCACGCCGTTTTGACGAGGAGTCCTTGGTGCAAGAAGTTGTGATCTATACCGCTATCCCTACATAAGGCAAAGGAAAAAAGAATTGTCGAGCTCTATTTCGTGGTAGTATGAATAACCTTTGGAGGGCTCTCAAGTTGAAGCTCTACTCATTTTTTCCGTACCACAAACTCCGAGAAAACGTCCTCCTTTGAAGAAAAGAAGACGGTCCATGTGTACCTGGAATAGTCATCGACAATGACAAACACATATCTATTTTCACCACAGCTTAGAGTTCGCATGGGGACACATAAATCCATCTGAATAAGATCAAGTAGTTTACAGGTGCTTGCCTCTTTCTTATTGAATGAATTTCCTACCTTCTTACCTCTTATACATGCACTGCATACCTGGTCCTTTTGTGCTTCTATCTTTGGTAGTCCTTCTACCAGTTCCTTTGGATGACGTTTGGATAAAATTTTGAAACTTGCATGACCAAACCTCTTGTGCCACAACTCAGATTCATCATTCAGGGAATAGAGACATACTTCCCCTTATCGAATAAATGAAGGATCAACTCGATATACCTTTCCGTCACATAGGCCCTTGAGTACCGACTTTCTTGTCTGAACATTTATAACGGAACAATCTTTTATGGTGAAGACAACCTCATTTTTGCCTTCTTGACGCAGCTGAGCTACACTTAGGAGATCAAACTTGAGGTTATTTACCATGTTGATATTTTTTACAATATGATTTGAGCTGCTTACCCTTCCTATACGTGTAACTTCTCCTTTGCTCTCGTACCCAAATGCAATTGAGCCGCCAAAGCATTGTTGAAGTGAGACAAACCAGTTATTGTTCCCTGTTATGTGACCTGAGCAAGCACTATCTATGTCACTACTACACAAAAGGCGTTTTATCCCATAAAGATATTAGCCCGGATTGTAAAATCCGTGATAAAAATACCTTATAGACACAAGAGTGTGATATTTATTCAGATATCGTATTAAGCCCGTATAATTTAGTTGACGTCCGGGCTAAAATCTCGATTCTTCTATCAAATGAACTCTTTTTAAGCCCGGGCGTATTATTTTTGCTCGAATCCGGGCTGTAAGTTCACGTCTAAAATATTAGACTAATTTACAGCCCGTACCTATGAGGACCGGGCACTATTCCTATTAATTTTCTTAAAAAAGTCAAAAGTTATTCTAAGATCTCGTATTCAACCTACCCGTCCCGAGACCTAACTCAACATCACCGTTCGAACCTCTTAGTTCTTCAACATTCAGTTCTAACTCGCATCCACTTCAATGTTTCTCTTTCTATTCTTAAACCAGTTCGTTCCGGTTAACATCTCTCTATCCCGATGATGTAAGTCCCCTTCTCTCTATCCCTCTAAATTAGGGTTTCCCTAATCCTAACCGACCCCCGACGGTCCGCCCCAAGGTCACAATCTCAGAACCCTCATCACTGGTGCAGTGTTTTACTCTGCGGACCACTCAACTGAACTACAAGATCCTGTAAATCTCCCTCTCTGCCCGCGCTTAAGTTAGTTACGTTCTAATTTGGGGCTTTCGCTTGCAAATTTAACGATCAATGGTCACCTAAGGTAGATTAGAAGCCTTAATTTGACATCAATTTAATATTGTTTCGTTTGTGTGCATTATGCGATTTTTGTGCTTGTTTCCTTTTGATCCTCTGTAAAATGATTGTGAAAATCTGGTCTTTCATTTCCCTCTACATTAAAAACAAACAATGAGAATTCACAGTAGTTACGCTTTTAGTATTCCTGATTTTGGTGCTGCAGGATCTTATGGGTCTTTGTGCTCAAAGAATTAGTCACCATCTCCAGTCATCCAGAAGCCCATCCAGTAGACTACGCCTTTGACCCCCTTGCCACTTTTCATTGGTTTGTTCGATGCCTGCTCAAGGTATCACCGTTTATGCTCTGTTTCAGATTATTATTTTGTATTGTTGTTAGCCTTTAAAATTAGGGCTTTTATACAAGGATTCACGTCTATTGGTAATTATTGTTAATTTTCAAATTATGGACGTATGTGGCTTATATTAAGTATTAGAACAACTTAAAGCTTATAAATAAGATAAAGTGGACTAGGGATGAATGAGTTTTGTAGTTCACAGTAAGGTATGTTGATCGTGTGTCCTTTCCTTTTTATGTTGGAATTGCACCAAGCACATCATCCACACATCTATTCTGATTTTGATCTTATAATATAGGGGAGAACAAGAGAAGTGTAGATTGACACCACTTACCAGTTACTGGATATTGTTCTAGGGTCCATGTTCCGTGCTCATATTCACTACCTAATTGACTTTTTGAAGGTAATAATAACTAATAAGTGGTGCAATTGAAGAAAGATTTCTCCTTTCACATGTAATTGTAGATATGATACAATATAAATTATTTCAGGGAAGTTTTTCAAACTAAATTAGAATTAGGACATTTACAACAGTATTCAGTACAAAATTTATCTTTCTAGTTTGAATCTGTGACCTTGATAAAAAAAAATTGTAATATTAAGCGGTTTTCTTATATGTTTTCTGGGTAAACAAATTGGAAAAATATTCTTAAGGACTAGGAAAAGTAAACAAATTGAAGTTAAATTATATTATCTTGTGCAGACTGTTCTGCAATTATGCAAAACCTGAATATTGTTTTGGTCATTGTTTAGGAACAAACAGAATACAAGGCAATAAATTTGGAACAATTGGTGGAAATCTACAGGTTCTGCAATGAGGTATGAAAGTAGTTCATTCATCTTCATCTTCATCTGTTGAGTTTTTTCTTGACAGTAGCAGCTTTTGCAGATAAGTTTTCCAGATATGAGCAACTATAATGAAGATATGACTTGGCCATTGATTCTGGACAAAATTGCTGCATGGAAGAAAGCTAAAAAATGTATGACAGTCTATCTATAGATCATAGGGCACCCTTCTAAGCAATGTATGACTGTCTATCTATAGATCAATTAGATAATTGGTTTTTACTTCGAAATAATTTTGGATCTGATACAAGTTTCTGTTTTGTGCTAGAAAAATAACCACTATTATTTGTACATCGACTAATTATGCATGAGGATTGCTAAAAAGTAATAAAAATAAGGTTTTCTGATAGGTGAAAAGAAATAATTGTGTATATACGGTGCAAAAACTTTGATTGTGAGCTGGTGCGCATAACTGTGATTAGGTTTGTCCGTTATGCTTTTGGGTGGTGTTGTACTATTTCGAGTGATAATTGCGAAGAAGATCCACTAGGGTAGGCATTTACTTCTTGAACAATTATTTCTTGATTATATTGTTGTGGACTTAACAATGCTCTTATTTTAATGCATTTTAATTGCTATGTGGATTCCTTGTTTGTAACTATACCTCTCTAAATTTTGGCCTTGCCGGAATTTCGATTTAAATTAGTGAGCAAAATGATATTCTCACTAGTCAATATGGTAGGGCTTTCTATAAGTGTTGGTATGTCTGATGACTTCTCTGCTCAGAGGTTTTCCTCATCAAGAGATGGTGTTGACGAAAGATGGATTGGCGTGAACTGCAACAACGTTCACAGCATCAAATGGTGGATTCGCGTCATGAACAGCTTATCCAAGCGAAATTCGGACACCAAGACCGTCAAACTGATCTTTATGACTTGGTTGATAATATAAGGCGCGATCAGCTGTACCCGTTTGAGCAGGAGCTTCTCCGAAAAGAACAGCTTCGACAACAGGATCAGCAGCTGCGAGCGCGACACCTGGCAATGGGTTTAAGGCAGCAGAGAGTGGAAATGGAAGATGGAAGATCTCTTTGGCCTATGGATGATTCTGAGCAATTGAGTCATATAGCCCATTCTACTAATCCTTTAGAGATTTACCAACGACAGCTACAAAGAGAAGAACATCTAAATCAGTTTGAGTGCAATGCTCACCTACATGAGCGGATTCAAAGGGGTTTATATGACCAGAGCACATTTCCTTCTGAACAACCACCCATGTCCATGAGTTCTGGTGGTGGGCTTGGGATGAACGTAGATGTTCTTAATGCAATGGCTCACCGCTCTGCAGGTCAAATGGATGCACGCCGTTCACACTATCCTGGGTCACATTATGATGCAATGGAAGGTTGCTGGGCTGGTGGTGGTGATAATAGACCAGGTGATTGGATGAAGTCTCAGACTCAGCAACTGCACTTGAATGCTATTCAGCAGAAGAGGGAGCTTCAAGCCAAACAGACCCCAGAAGATCGAAGTTCATGGAGTCAGCTGGGGTTGAGGAAGGGATGTCCAAGAAGTTATTGATCGATTTGCTCAATCAGAAATCTAACTTATATTCAACAGACAAGGTGGTGTCCTTAGAAAGAAAACCATCTAGCTTTCATGTTGAATCAGCAGACTTTGTTAGGGAATTTACTAGAGAACAAGTACCGGTGAGTGAGCAGATTAATGGCTTACCAAGAACAATGCCCCTGAGATCTAATCCCTTAACAGATAGAACTTCTCACTTAATGGATGCTACCTCCGGCAGTTGAATACAGACTCGGAGTACAAAGAGGCTGAATTAAAGAATCGTCCAGTCAAAATTAAAGCCATGACTAGACAATCAGATGCTGAGATTGATAAACCTACAAATCAGGTTGGAATTCCTCCTTTAGGTAGAGGAGAGAATCCAGCCAGGAATACTGGCATTTCAGGTAAAATGTTATAATTGCTCCTCTGATAGTATAGTATTGTTGATAGCTCTGTTCCAGAGGATTAATGTCTGAAATGGACCGGGCTGCAGATGAATTGGGAGGAGTCTTCCATTATGACAAAATTGGTCGATCAGAAGAAATTACTAATGACAGGTATATATTGTTACTCCTTCCTTGTCAATGATAATGATAAACAATGCTAATTGCAATGCTGTATAATGACAGGGTGCTGACTGTTTTACTAAAGCACGCTTCTGTTCCTCGTCCCTTGTTTGTAACTATACCTCTCTAAATTTTATACCTATGCATTCAAGTATTGCCTTACAGGTAGGTTGATAGTGTGTCCTTCTCTATGTATGTTGGGATTACACTAAACACATCATCCACACATTTGTTCTGATTCTGATCTTATTTTACAGATGAGAACAAGAAAAGTGTAGATATTGAACCATTTGCCAGTTACTCTATATTGTTCTAGGGTCCATGTTCCGTGCTCATATTGACAACCTAAATGA
Organism: Phyllobates terribilis; assembly: GCF_046119375.1. Taxonomy (NCBI): domain Eukaryota; kingdom Metazoa; phylum Chordata; class Amphibia; order Anura; family Dendrobatidae; genus Phyllobates; species Phyllobates terribilis. Next base: position 24,592 of record NW_027367442.1, on the reverse strand, counting down.
CTTCTTGAAGGTAATAAGTGGTGCCCTCCTAGATATTGTGTTTAATGCATTCAAGATAGATATCTCCTTTTATATGTGATGTAGAATTGTAGATAAATACAATATAAATTATTTCAGGGAAATATTCAAAATAAATTAAGTCAATTAGACTGATTAGAGTGCATGAGGTGTTGATTATGGATTCTACATGAAGTTGCGGAGTTGTTTTTAAACTTTTGACAAGTAAAATGACTCTAATCATGCTCAGTACAAAAAACAAGTGTACTTTTAGTAATTACATTATTATATTTTGTAGTGTTACAGTGACAAGATTGCCTATAGTTACAATGATCTTGATGAAATTCGACGGTAGTTGTTCCATTATTATCACAGTCTTGTGTAGGTATCTAATAGTGTTTATCTATCTCACTATCTTTATTGTTGAATTTTTTTAATAATTGTCTAAAATATGTTCATTATCATTTGCAAGATGTCAAATTTCAAGAATTATTTATCTTATGAAGGTGGATTTGGAACTATGAAACAATGTTGAAATTCATTTGCAGGAAGACAATCAATCAATTAGCACTATAAAATTAAGTTAACAATTATATTGTGTGTTGGATGTTAAAATGTTGATGTATGATATTTGGATTATAAATTTCAGATTATTAATGTGTATTTTACAGTATTGAAATTTTAGATTATTAATGCTGATTTGTACAGGGAAGTGAATAAGTATATTGGGTAAAAATCTGGTTTTCTGGATATAAGTATAAAGCCCGGATTTGAATAAGAGAAGTCTGGTCTAAAAAGACTCTCTTATTCGTGCACTATTTAACTATAGAGCCCGGGCGTGTGTGAAATGTACCCAGGGATCTATACCTTTTAGCCCAAAGACCTGAAGCCCGGACCGTTTTTGGCTATATCCGGGCTCTATGCCCTTATACGCCCGGCCTAAAAAGCCGTTTTCCTAGTAATGGTACCAGGATCTCTTCCACACTTTCCCCTGTATATAAGAAATTAGTTTTTATGCACCCAGGTGAGCTTAGGCTTATTGGGTTTAGGGGTGACACTTTTCGATTTAGTTGTTCTGACATGCACATCTATGTTAGTCTTAGGTGTCCTCCTACCCTTATGAATAGTTTGAGAATTTTGGTTTCTTTTAATCATATGTTTCCTAGCGTAACATTCATACTTGCAGTGACCTTGTTTCCCAGAGTGCCAACAAACCCTTTTGCATGCCAAATTCACATACTTCCTTTTTCCGACTATATTGATTTGTTTTTCTTGCGTGTCTGGGAGTCAATTTTTAGAAGGTTTCTCATTCTGAGCTTGGCAACTACAAAAAAACTATCTTTTGCAACGACAAATGTCGTTGCAATACATAGCAAGTCGTTGAAATACATAGTTTTTGCAATGACAATTGTCGTTGCATGCATAGGAAAAATGTTTAGCAACGACTTTTTCCGTTGCAAAAACTATCTAGTTTTCGCAACGACAAAATCCGTTGCGAAAACTTTGTCATTGTGATACAATACAACATTTTTTGCAACGACAACCTGGTCATTGCAATACATAACCATCATTGGCAATGACAAATTTTGTTACAATACATTCTATACGTAATTCTATACATATTTGGCAACGAAATAGTCGTTGCAATACATTCATATATATGATTTGGCAACGACTTTGGTCGTTGCAATACGTTCTTATACATGTTTTGCAACAGCATTTGTCATTGTAATACATTCCTAGTACATATTTGGCAACGACAAAGTTGTTGTAATACATTCCTAGTACATATTTGGCAATGACAAAAGTCGTTGCAATACATGTCTGGTACATATTTGGCAACAACAAAAGTCGTTGCAATACATTCCTTGTACATATTCGGCTACGACAAAAATCATTGCAATACATCCCTAATATATTATTGGCAACGACAACAATGCTGCGATACTTAACATGCAACCTGTAATTTCATAGAGCTTTTATCTAAAATCATAGGTCAATCACATACATAAACATCATAACCATCCAATTTATAGTTTCACAACCTGCACTTAAAATCACATAATATATCATATGTTCAAAACTATAATCTTCCAATAGTTTCTTCCATGATCCAAAAAAGACATACTTCATTACTTCGACATCCAAAAGAAAGGAATTTTCCTTAGTGAAACGCACTTCCCAACCTGCATAACAACAATCTTATCATTCAAATGCTAGAGAATGTGCTTTGCTTAGGGAAAACCATTTCCTAAACTAAATGATTTTGAAAGCTAAGAGATAAATTTAAGATCAATAAAGAAAGGAATTAATAGACATTAAATAGAATGGACCAAATAATTCAATCATGAAGTATTAATTGCATTAATCTAGAAGCCACTGCGGTGTTCAAGTTAAGTTACTTAGATATTTAGATTATGTACTTCTAATATATAAGTTTGCTGCACGAACAGTTCACAATAAGCTCAGCTGAAAAGCCACTGTTGTGTTCAAGTGTTTGTTTCACAAATAAGATGACATCGAGGAACATCAAATAGAAAAACTTAGCTGCTGAAAACTTCAGCAACTTGTAAATTTCAATTGAAAGACTCAACTACAGGCAAATTCCAGCTGGAAAAATTAGCAACTTGTAAATTTCAGCTGAAAAACTCAGCAACATGCAAATTTCAGATAGCAACTTGCAATCATCAATCCAAAAAATTCAGCAACAGTAACTTTCTTGAACAACAGTATTTCTAGCACCAGAATGGGAACCGAAATTTCAGAATTTCTAGGACCGGCGACCGGAACGAAATACCTTTGATCCGGTCCGTTCGGGTCATTTCGGTCCGGTCCGGTCCAGTTTTACGGTCCACCAGTCTACTTGTGCAACCCTAATACTAACTAACTGCTAATATCAAGTGTGCTAGATAGTATCTATCAACTATTAACACGAAATATGTGAACTAGAAATAATATTTTACCTGTAGGATTTGTTACCGAACACCTCTATTTGCTAGCTGGTCAAACATCTCTTGCTTAAAACCTTCCATTGCTTGTTTTTTGTTGTGCTTTATTATCTTCCAATTCTTGTTTTTGCTTTTGTTGGATCTCTTTCAGTTCTTGTTTTTTCTTTTGTTGGATCTCTTCGAACTCCTTTATCCTTTGATCTTGTTCTTGTATTTTTCCTTGTTGTTGCTCCATTAGTCTTTGTTGTTCTAGTTGGTGCTTCCTTTTGGTATAGCTGCGTAAAGCAGTCCCTTTCCCACAAACAAACCCAGACCTTGGCTCCAAAACTTGTGTTAATATTTCCTCTTGTGTCATTGAATCACCAACTGTAGCCACTACTTCTTTCAATTTTTCCTTCAACATAATTCAAATGCAGTTCAGAAACATACTAAACAAATAATTTCAATGTCGCTTCATTCGAATGTACGAGGCATACATGAATTATTTTAGAACGTGTTCCATCAGCCCATTAAAGTTTGTCTTCTTTATTTGTGTATGTTCTCAATAAGCCATATCACATATGCAAAAGGCTTCACAACGTTATTCTCTTTTACCTAGGACATCATAAGATTTTATTAGTAAATTCTAATATAATTCAAAACAATAACAATTATATATTTATCTCTAACCAACTAGTAATGAAGTATTACCAGCATATCCTCAACTTCAGCAAAGGTTAAAGTTCCAGTAGTATGAACAAATCTATTCTTAGATAATCTGTTTTTGGAGGTCCTTTGACTCACAACCTATAAGATATATTTTAATTCATATATTATATAAACCAACTAAGCTAAAAAACACACTTAATGAATAAATACCTTGAAATCATGTGAACCATAATGATTAACACACCATTCCCATTGCGCTTGAGGTAAATCTGGTGGAGGGTTTCTTAAGCGCTCACGATCAGTTTTTCCACATTTGGGACTTTTGTAGTAATAATGCAATTGGCATTTCCATAGCCTATATAAACGTTGCATTTTATCTATAACAAATTTATACTTCTTAAGCCTGCAACTAGAATCACTAACTTCAAAATTATCCTGAAAAGAAAATATGATGCCAGATTAACATAACATTATTCAAAACATACAATCTCAAATAAAATCCTAATTCTACAAACCAGAAAAAGAAGAAATAGTATACACCTGAATCTCCTTCCACATGCTATCACCTGCAACAGATAAAGATTCTTTCCAAGTCTTAACATTTAATGGAGCTTTGGTCCTCACTACACGACCACACTGATTCACCAAATGTCATGCATTTTCTCCAATTGCTCGATCAATTTCATCGGGAATATCGACCTTTAGTGTTGAGCCTTTTCCTTTGATTTTCATATCGACCATATAACTTTTATACTTTCCTCTACTACCTCTTTCACTTGTATTACTTGTTGCTAATAAAATGTAATCATTGAAATGCATTATGTTAGTTGTTTCTATAACTACAATCAAAATTTAAAACTAGAGAGAAAAAAGTTCATTTTACCTTCATTTACACTCAAATTCACATTTGTGCTTCTTTCTTGCTCCTCTAAATTGATGCTTACTTCCCAAGGACGATGAATTACAACTTCTAGAGCTTACAATGACATGGAAACTCTACTAGCTAGTTTAGTCATCCTCTTTCATTTAACAAGTATGTCTATAATGATATATATGGACAAATTTATTAGCTAAATTAAAAATGGTACAACCACTTACTTCCTAGATATATTAAAACATACTTTGAAGTTGTTATTGTGTAGTCCTACTAAGCGAAAAAATCTGAGATCATAATACATACCTTGGGTCCTCTCATCGTTCATCAAACCTTTAGATTGATAATCAATATATGGTTCTTCTTGATCTTGCTCTTCTTGAACTTGACCTTGCTCTTCATGATCTATATCTTCTTGACCTTGACCTTTATGACCTTGATCTTCTTGAACATGTTGCATATTTATAGTATGATTGATTCTTTGTTCTTCTCTGCATGCTGCTCGTTGTCTTTATAAGTCTATATGAACATTGGTTAATAATCAAAGAAGATCAATGATTGTAATTCAGATATTGTACTTATAAATCTTAAATAAATATTGAAGCATATATGTCATTACTTTTTGCAACAATTTCAGCGTTTGATGGAACATTTTGTACCCTTTTAGTAAGTGTACACTTTGTCATGACTGATCCTAAATTGAATAAGAAACCCATAATCAATATAAAACAATACGATTGACATGTTTTGATTACTCTCAACTATATCACATTTTAATAGATTACCTATTTCATATGATGTACCACCATCTTCTGTATTAGACCCACTGTTTCGAGTAAATCTGATCATATTCTGAAGTCGTCCAGGAGTTATAACACTACGATAGCTTGGTTTCTTTCCTCCTCCTCATCCAACCATCTTTATTCCTTTCTCTTCCTTAACAAGTTGAGTAAAACAACTGCATGGCATAAAATTTGGTTAATAATTCAACATGTGTTGCATAACCAAGAGATAATAAATTTAATTTATAAGAAAGGAAAATCCAAATAAGTCATACTAATAACAATAAGAATATTATCTTCATAAAAAAAGTTATCACATTAAAAAGAAATAAACTACACAAAACAATATGATTGTCATTCTTTTCATTCAAATGGTTCTTCTTCTTCTTCATCATCTTCATCAAAATCTTCTTCTTCACTTGTACTGCCAAACTCTTCAATTTCACCATCATTGATGAAGTCATCATCTACCTTTATATCCTCAATCAACTTTCTGACCAATTCAACAGTTTTAGCTTCACGCTCAACCACAAAAACATTTGTAGCTAATTATTCAAGGGGATAGTTAATATCCAAAGCATCACCACTTTGTTCTTAATCTGTAGCCTCCACCTCAACTTGTTGATATGCTTCCATATCTCTATCTTGTTTATCACCATCATCACTTGCCATATCATAGAAATCCCTTGGTTGAGCCTTAATCACGAATTCCCAATCTTCATTTCTTGGATCTTGTACATAAAATGCTTGCTCCACTTGTGATTCCAAAACATAAACTTCATTTGTCTTTAAAGATCTCATCTTATTCACACTGGTAAATCCATATTCATCTACTTTATAACCTCTCCCATGATTTCCTACATCAAACCATCTGCACTTAAAAGTGAAAACACTATTTCCTCCAGGGTAATGCAACTCAAATATATCACTTAAAACACCAAAGTATTCCTTATCTGATGACTCATCAACTCTAACCATCACTCCACAATTTTGACTTTTTCTATTTTCCGAGCGATCACTAGTGTGAAATCTACAACCGTTTACAATGTATCCAGTATAATGGCTCACGAGTCTTGAAGGACCACATATGAGATTATACAAATCATCATCAACACATCCTTTTTCATGCATTTTGCATACCTATGAAGATAATGTTTTCAAAATATTACTAATAGTCTAATATTACAACTTAAATTATCTAAAAATAAAATTATAAGAAAAAATAACCTTACTTTATCAAGTATCCATTTAGAAAAATGAGTTTTGTGCCTTTTTTCTATATTTCTTGGACATTCACCTTGTTCTCTCTATAAAAATGAGTGCAAAAAAAATTTAGATACTCAAACTAGAATTATGTATTAACGATGAAAACAAAGTTTCATAAGAAAACTTACTTAATAAACTAGATAAGTTCATCGCAATTATGAAGAATGTACGAATGTTATTGATCACTGTCCTCAAAAGACAGATGTACAAGAGAGCCCTTTCCAATGCAACGTCCTAGTGGTTTAAAAACCTCAAGATTTGAACGTGAATTATTAGGATCTATCTCATAGTCATCGTTCTCGTTCTACGATTGAACTTAGTGTCACTATCAGTCATGTACCTAGAGCAGAATGTTAAGCATTCATCTGCAAGGTAATCTTCAACAATTGAACCTTCTGGATGTGCTCTATTACGAACATATCTATTTAATGTTCCAAGGTACCTAATGAAAATGAATAATTTTAAAGAGATAATAAAACTCTCACAAAAGATGTATACGAATAATATGATAAACAAATCATATACCTCTCGACGGGATACATCCAACGATAACAAACTGGTCCACCAATCTTTGCCTCGCTTGCCAAGTGTACAACTAAATGCACCATTATATCAAAAAAAGCAGGCGGAAAGACCATCTCTAACTTGCACAGTGTGTAAGAAATTTTTGTTTCAAGAACTTCAAATTCTTCAATAGTTATGCTCTTTGAACACAAGTTCCTAAACAATGAACTTAACTCAACAAGAGGCTCATACACTTGTTTTGGCAAAAAACCACGAGTAGCAAGAGGAAGCAACTTTTCAAGAAACACATGATGATCATGACTCTTCATTGATGAAATCTTCTTTCCGTTATCCTTGACAAAACGTGCTATGTTTGATAAAATCCATCTAGGGATTTTATTTTAGAAAACATATCACATATGACAGCTTTGGCTTCAGAACATAGAGTGTATCATGCAACAGGGACGCCCAATTTATCACCATCTAACACAGGGTGCAACTCATCCCTAACTTTCATCTTCATCAAATCTATTCTAGCCTTTATGGTATCTTTTCTCTTTCCTTTAATGCTCATCAAGGTGCCTAGAATACTATCAGAAACATTCTTCTCAATGTGCATCACATCTAAGTTGTGCCGGATTTTTAACTTACTCCAATAACGCAACTCAAAGAAAATGCTTTTCTTATTCCACCCAAAGAGTTTGTTTGAATCATTCTTTTTTCTGTTCTTAGAAGTTTTTCCAAACTTATCAGGTATAAAATGAGACAAGTGTTCTAGGAGCTGATCCCCACTTAAAGGGGTTGGTGGCCGCCCTTTCTCATTTTTATCGTTAAAGGAGCATGCATTTTTTCTCCACTTATGGCTAAGTGGAATCCAATGACGATGATGTAAATAGCCCCCCTTACTCATCAAAGATGTACGCTTTCACTAGTGGAAAAAACCCTTTTAGAGGCGGGCATTTTGACACTTGTTGAGGCGTATACCGTTCGCAGCAAATGAGGGGGCTGCAACAAGTGGGAACACTTTTAGAGGCGGGCTAAATACGCCTCGAAAAAGACCCTTTTAGAGGCGGGCCAACAGAGGCCCGCCTCTAAAAGGGCCTCAACAAGTGCCTCATTGGACACTTGTTGAGGCGGGCCGGCCCAGTGTGCGCCTCAACAGGTGCTTGTTGAGGCGGGCCGGCCCAGGGTGCGCCGCTAAAAGTCCGCACCTGTTGAGGCGGGCGTGCGTAAGCCCGCCTCAACAGGTACCATTAGAGGCGGGCCTTTCAGGCCCGCCTCTAATGGGGCCTCAACAAGTGCCACTTTGGGCACTTGTTGAGGCGGGCCGGCCATGTGCGCCGCTAAAATTCCTCACCTGTTGAGGCGTGCGTCCTTATGCCCGCCTCAACAGGTGCCTTTAGAGGCGGGCCTCGTTAGGCCCGCCTCTAAAGGTGCCTCAACAAGTGCTTTCGAAGGCACTTGTTGAGGCGGTTTGCTTTAAGCCCGCCGCAACAAGTGCCTTCTGAGGCACTTGTTGCGTATGTTTTAGAGTCGGGCGTAAGGATGCCCGCCTCTATAAGCTGGCCCTTTCCTGCTCTTAGAATCGTCTGAAATAACCACAGGTGAGGACTTTTGTACAATTAAATTCTCAACAACAGTTTACAAGTACGAATAAGTTCAATCCGATGATAGATATGTCGATGTAAAATATTGTGCCCATTGCTCACGAACTACATCCATTTCTTCAACAGTATATGATGTCGTCCTCTTAGTATATAGCTTCATAAGAAACACATAAATTATTGATAAAAAAACTCAAAAATATCAATGTATAGTTAATTAGTTACATACCTTATCTAGTCGGTAATCATCAGAGCCATCGTATCCCGTGACTATCTCTAACATGAACTTCATGACATAATAGCCACACTCGGTTCCGCCGCTTTGTTGAGCACACTAATTACAAAAAATAAGGAGGTTGTCTTAGCTAGATACAATGCCTTCGATTATAGATAAACAAACATAAAGCTAGCATTTAAAATGTTATATGTACCTCTATATCAATGACTCTAAACGTCTTACGTTTTGCCAATGATTTATCGCATATTCCACCTTGATACCTAAACACTTGAAATGCCCTAGAACATCCACGCAATACAGTCATGATGTTGTTAGTATTCCAAAAAGAACTGATACACAAGTAAGGAAGGAACCGAGTAAAGAAGGGCGAACGGAAGAGGGTCAGAGGGATACCCGCCCGAGTAGTGAGCCACCGCGCGAGGGGGCAGAGGGAAACTCGGTCCACAACTCGGCCGAGTTGTGGACCGAGTTTCCCTCTGCCCCTCGCGCGGTGGCTCACTACTCGGCCCACAACTCGGCCGAGTTGTGGGCCGAGTTTCCCTCTGCCCCCTCGCACGGTGGCTCACTACTCGAGCGGATACTCGGCCGAGTAATGGGCCGAGTATCCCTCTGACCCTCTTCCGGAACTTGGAGAATAATAAAAGGGGGTTTTCGAAGTCAAATATCTTACAAATTCAGTACTCGAGATGCATCAGTCTTTCTGCTGCCTGGAACTTTCAGTGAATCGAAAAGATAGACCTGTCCTCTAAATAGGTCTATCACGTACAAAATCCAATGATTGCTGCAGCATTTAAACGTAAATTGATAAAAATTAATGATTGCGTAAAAATACTAATTATATATGAATACACTTACTCCTGATTATATGGGAGCAAAAACAATTTGGCACTGTTAGCAACGAATACACGTTGCAAGTAAGCTGTTGGAACAGATGGGTCGGCCTTGATTCTAGTGCTTGACATCATCTCAGGACAGATGAATCCAATGCCACCATTTCCAAATGCATGTTTGTGATTGTCCAATAAATAGCTGCACATTTAAAGGAAAAACAATTAAGAATGGAAGTTGAACAATTACAGAAAAAGATTAAGATTGATAGATGACAATTAAAAGATAAAGATTAATATTTACATCATGTAGACTTGAATCACTGAAACGTTTAAGCAATCCCCCTTAAGGAATTCATCTACATCGGATGCAGTGACATATGTTTGTGGATTTGTCGTCACATAATTCCAAACTGAGGCATCCAATGGGATGGGAGTATTATCATATATATCTCCCGGCCCCGAAGAGATAACAAATTGCAACCACTTGCACGATTGGCCATGACCTTGAATTGCTTCGTTATCTTCTTTCTTTTTTTTTGCAGCTGATCCTTCCGTTTTTTGATCACAGCTACCAACCACTTCTTTGTTGGACTGAGACTCATTGAGTACAAGCAAGGAAGATGTAATATCATTCAATATAACTATCCCGACAAGGGCCTAATTTAAGAAATCTATCCCGCCAAGGGCCTAAATTATGAATTCTATCCCGCCAAGGGCCTAAATTGATAATAATATGCAACTATCCCGCCAAGGGCCTAAATTGACTTACCTTTGTATCTTTGGCGCTGTCATCCACCTTTTTCGAGAGAAATGACTTGGACTTCTTTGTTGGGCGTGGAGTAATATAGTCCTATATATATTTGAAATCAAGTTGAGCAAGAGTGAGTAAGTGAAACCATCACCCATAGGCACCGCCTAAGTTAGAGAAATGACTTGTACTTCTTACCTCGTCGTCTTTGAAAATCACTAAGCGGATCGGCCATTGCACGAAGCTGCCCTGAGCACCACCTAAGTTAGTGAAACCATCACCCGTAGGCACCGGAAGAATATCATCATGATGTCCATCATAAACAAAATCAACTTGGACTTTGTAGTGATCAGGCTTCATCGGTGTAAAGTGCTGGGACGATGCATCATTTGTGGGTTGTACCATACCATCCGCTACGAGCACTTTGTTACTAGAATCATTATCCTCAAGGGCAAGATAGCATGGAGTCCTTTCCTGCATAAGAGGTATTTTAATTCATGTTATAAGAGGTATTTGGACATAAATATTTCATGATAAAATTGTTGCATCAGTCATACCTTCAGCTCACGTGGTTGCGGTGTGGAATCATGGCAAGGGGTATAGGGTGCATCAACATTAGGTGTCGGACCGGTAGTAGAAGTGAAGTGTGGTTGATTTATGTGTAGCATGGAGCTTATTTGCTTTTGTAGGGCCTCAACCACCCTTTTATCTAACTCACCTTCAAACTCCTTTCTAACTTCAGCTCTGATCGATTCGATTAGATCTGAAGAAGCTTCACTAGAACATCTTCTTTGTCTTGGACCGAAAGCAACTCTATAACCCACAGTTCCACCTATTCCCTTGACACGACCACGATGATCCTTTTTCCCAATGGCTTTGGTGAGGGCATCCTCATCATCCTCAAACATAAGGTTTCCTTTTTCTTCTTCTTCGTTATACTCCTCCTATGATGCCAATTAAAAAAGTATAAATTAGTTCATATTTACAAGTAAATTTAAGTACATATTCATTGCAAAGCACTACTTACAATTTTTCTTGCAATTTCTACAACATCCTTATCATTCGGGCTAACTTCCTACTTTCCATCCGCGGTTCGAACTTGATGAGCCAAAACCCATTCCTTTGATCTGTATTTTCTAGCTCTAGGAACCGATGAGTTCACTGAGGAGCTACTTGACAGAGATATAGTTGCTTCCTCTGGGAGTCGTCCTTCTTTTATCCACTCATGCCGTTTTCTAATATAACCCGCCTGGCCGGTGCGATGAGGATTCTTGTTTTGGGCTGCACTTGCCTTTGCTTTCGCACTACGAGCCTGTCAAGAGCATTATCACCAATGAGTTAGAAACATTATTATCAATGACTCTGGCCTATAACGAAGTAACTAAAAGGAAATAACATTATTACCAATGACTCTGGCTTGTGATATTCTTGAACAAAAGATAACCAATCAACCTCTGTTATGTGGTGGTAGACATCCCAAGGCATCTTGTTTGTAGGATACTTCGACGGCTTGAACGTCTTAGTTATCCATCGAGCTACCAACTTGCTCTTAAAATCTCTAAAGCGTTTTGCCACACATGAATGGAAATATTTTTCCCTTGATTTAGCCACATCATCAATGATGTGGAACATAAGCTGTGAATTTGTACAATAAGTTAATGATAGTTAATACAGTATATATTGAAGGTGTAATTTAAAAAGACATTATACCTTGGTCTCCTCCCAAAACCCTCGCCTCGTCTGCTCATCTATCTTAGAGGCGGGCATTTTAGAGGCGGGCATTTTAGCCCGCCTCTAATACTCACCGGGTGTCGGAAAAAAAAACTATTGCGGCGGGCTTTCTTGGCCCGCCTCAATAAGTGCTTATAGAGGCGGGCTCTTCTTGGCCCGCCTCAATAAAATATTCCGGATATAATTTTTCGGATACTTTTTGAGGCGAATAATAGTATGTACGCCTCAATAAGTTTTTTTTGAGGCGTTTTTATTTAGGTCCGCCTCTAATAGGGAGCCTCAACAAGTGTTTTTTCTACTAGTGTTTGTCTCCTTATGACAACATGGACATGCAAACTGACCTTTAGCAGACCATCTGGCTAGATCTCCATAAGCAGGAAAATCATTGATAATCCACAAAACCGCTGTGCGCATTTCAAAATTTCAGCCCCGACTTCCCACAACTCTTTCAGTTCTTCTATTAGTGGTTGGAGGAACACATCTATGTTTCTTCCAGGACTAGAAGGTCCAGGAATAAGTAATGACAACATGAATGACTAAGGTTTCATACATATCCATGGAGGCAAATTGTATGGGATAAGAACAACAAGCCAAATACTATGTTGTGAATTATCAAAGGGTTGAAATCCATCACAAGCTAGTCCAAGCCTTACATTACGTGATTGTTCAGCGAATTCAGTATACTCCGCGTCAAGTGATTTCCAAGATAAAGAGTCACGAGGATGCCTCATTATGTCATCATAGTAATGATGTTCTTTGTGACATTGCATATCTTCCGCCGTCTTTCTTGACAAGTATAACCTTTGCAACCTTTTCTTCAACGAAAAATATCGTAAAATCTTGTGAGCCACATTTTCACCCTTATGAGTGCCTTTGTTAACACTTTTCCATCTTGATAAACCACAAGTAGGACACTCGTTGAGTTTCTCATACTTTTTCCAATATAGAATGCAATCATTCTACAAGCATCAATCTTTTAATATCTTAAACCCAAGTCCGTAATGAGCTTCTTGGCCTCATAATAAGAATCTGGAAGTGAAGTTTCATAAGCCTCGCTTTGTAACTTAAGCAAATTGGTAAAAGAACTGTCAGTCCACTTATTGAGAGCCTTCAAATGCAATAATTTCACAATATATGATAGCTTAGACATTGTTTTACCATCTATTGTCAATGTCTCTTCATACTCTTTCAAGAGACGGCAAATTTTTTGTGCATCTACATTAGGTTCTTGAGACATCTCGTCGTCATTGATTATTTGCTCATCTCCACGCATATTCATACCAGCCAAGCCACATGCATCTTGTAGCATACCAAATCCAGCTCATCAGGATCAAAGCTATTGTCGTTTCCTTCTTCACTTATATGATCTGATGTTTCTCCATGAAACTCCCACAAAGCGTACTTTTCATATATCCCCCACTTAAGCAAGTCAAATCTAAAATCATATTTTCTTTTTAAAAATATATTACGACAACTATTACAAGGGCATCTAATGGTTGCGGTTTCTCTTTCCTCTTCCCTTACACTTGAAAGAGCAAAATCAAGGAAGCTATCAACACCATTCACATAATCAGATGATGATCTATTCTTTATTTTAACCCATGCCTTATTTAAAGTCATCTCCTAATTTTAAATAAGAAGAGCAACGCATTTCAGCAAATATGCAAGCAATCGTCCAACAAAAGTCAATATAAGAATATACACTTTCCCCTTAATATAACTCCTGAATATTTTATTCTTAACAATGATTAATGTTAATGAAAAGAAAGAAAATGTAAACATATAACTATATTAATTAGCATACATTTTCCCCTTAAAATTTTGAACCTCAGTTTCGTACAGTAAGAATATTAGAACGGAGGCACTGTTGATTGAATTAGCTTCTACACATACTGTTTTTGGATTTGGCTGATTTATATAACTATCTAAGTAGAAATTGAAATCAATGTTTTACTGAATTGAAATCAGTGTTTTATTGAATAAGTGTTTTTCTGAGGATTTGGCTTCTACACATACATTTTCCCCTTAAAATTTTGAACCTCAGTTTCGTACAGTAAGAATATTAGAACAGAGGCACTGTTGATTGAATTGGCCTCAGTTTCGTACAGTAATGAGCTTGATGAACATTTTCTGGTTTTTGTTCAACAACTTCAACACAAATTGCAGCAGCAACTTCAACACAAAGTTCAGTAGAAGAGTTGCAAGAGTTCCCATTTGTTCATATAAAATTGTTCAAAATTATAAAAGTATAAATGGATACCCTTCTACTTTTCATGTAATATCTTAAGAAGTTTTTCAAACTCATAAAAAATACTCATCTCTACCTTATAGATTTGTGCAAGTTCTTTATCCTTGATAACCTTGTTATGTCAAATATATTGCTCGTTTTCCTGCAAAAGAACAAGAGAGGAGCTTAGTCATTGTAGATTTTAATTGTATTCAAACAAGCCTAAAAACATCCATAAAGAAACATTAATTAAAGGAACTACTTAATAGTGAGTAAGCAGATAAGTTATTTTGCCCATCCCCTAACTACTTGCAACTTTAGTTTCCCTTAATTACTTGCAACAATATTGAATGTAATTTATCATAGAGGCAAGTATTCAAAACAGGGAAATGTTGGCAGTAAAAAAAAAACTAATTGGACAATAATTTTTTTGAAGGTGTAATAGTAGTTCATTGCATGATTATCCTGAAGCAAAAAACTGTTCATCTTTGTTGGTGCTGTATGAAATGTAATGAACCTATGATGGAAGATTTGTATTGCCATTTTGTTTTTAAAATTGTGCAGCCAAAAGGTCCGACAAAAATCAATATTCGAAATGAGAGTGCAATATCATAGATAACATGGCTAATTTGTCCTGAAAAATTTGCATAATTAGTCTTCAATGGAGTGAAGAATTACATAGCTTATATGGTAAAAAAAGAGTTGAAAGAATTCTGCACCTTTCCAAGGTTTACAAGATGAGGACAATTCAGCATATTCTGATGATCACAATGATGCTATTTGGTTTCCAGAAAATTTAAAAGATGATCGCAAGGGTTTAAAAGATGAGAAACTAACAACAAGATTTATAGCAGTAGCAAGTAGAGATCAGCCACTGAGAATTCAGCTGCTGAATTCAGCACATTTACATGAAACAAACCCTCAAAACAGCCCAAGAGCTGAAAGAATTTAGCACATTTATAAAACAAGGGGCTTATCATAGAGACAAGTGTTCAAAACAGGGTTGAGACTTCAGCTGGTGACAAACATGCCCTCAAAACAGGGCTGCACAAAGCCCTAAACCCCCAACCTCAATGTAACTCAGTTCCTAACCCAGTTCTAATCCCCAACCCCAACTTCGCAGGTCATTTAACTCAGTTCTTAACCCAGTTCTAATCCAAGTAGTTTATTCAGTTTTTAAGCACTTCTCAATTTCCTAATTTTTAGAATGATAGATTATGACAGTTAGTGGTTTCCTTATAAGTGAATGCAATTACCCCTCAAATTAATTCCAATATGTGGTCGCTGAACAGGAAGTGAAGGCATGACTAATATTACAAACCATCCAAACGGACAAACCATAACCGAACAAGAGGCTTCACTTTCTCTACTAACAATCACTGCTCCACAGTACAACCCAGAAAACGGCGTGGTGTGGACTTCATCTCCAGACCTTCTTGAGCTGCCTCCTTGCCCATTTAACCATTCAAACTGCTCAGATTCTCCATGCACTTCCGATTCAGGCTCCAACATTTTTCCAAAAGAGAAGTCATAAAAAATTCATACAACAACTAAAATGGAGAGATGACATGATATTGGAGATGCATGATCAAATTGTTGAACTACAGAACGCCCTCAACCGCCAGGCTTCACATTCAACCCATTTACAGTCCCA
Source organism: Phyllobates terribilis (assembly GCF_046119375.1). Lineage (NCBI taxonomy): Eukaryota > Metazoa > Chordata > Amphibia > Anura > Dendrobatidae > Phyllobates > Phyllobates terribilis. The sequence goes on along the minus strand of NW_027367442.1, from coordinate 8,541 downwards.
GCTGCACTGTACAAACATGGATCTCTTTGATTCCGAGAGAGAAATCCAGAAACTCAAAAAGGCAATTGCTGATCATTGTGTGGGGAAAAACTTGCCTGAAAAAGGCCATATGAATGGGTATAATGGAGAAGGAGAATAGGCTGATATGATTAAGAAGGATATATGGGAGGTAAAGGAAGTGATTAAGGGGAAAGAGTTTTTGGTGCAAAGCTACAAGGAGCAGAAATCGGGTTGAGAATATTGTAGTTTTTGGTCCAAATATATTGTAGTTTTTTTGTTGTTTTGCACTCAATTCATTTTTGGTTAGGGCATTTTTTGAACTTTTCAAAACAGGGCTGAGAATTCAGCTGGTGACAAACATGCCCTCAAAACAGGCAAGTGTTCCAAGGGTTTAAAAGAATTCAGCTGCCGAGAAACATATTTGGTTTGCAGAAAATGGGAACCAAATAAGTTCACAAAGCCCTAAACCTAAGTTTAATCATTCCTTTCTTCCCATCACCTTCGACTTTCATTACCCTCAGTTGATTTTGCATCAATTTTGTCCATATCACTCACCATTTTCTACAATCATTTTAATTTGAGCCTAAATTTAACTTGGAATTTCAACTTCACAAAGCCCTAAACCTAAGTTCACTGAAAAGCCCTAAACCTAAGTTCATTGAAAAGCCCTAGATTCGAATTAATTGAACTAACCTGAGCCTGCTACTTCAGATATCGTGTGGATTCCGGATGTTGGTCGTTGATAGAGGATGAGAGGTTGTTCGCTGCGCACTCGTTAGAAGAGGATGAGAGTCTGTTCGCTGCGCACTCGCTAGAGGAGGATGGAAGCACGGACTACTTGCTGGTGCATGAAGATAAGTTAGGGATGATGGTGGTGGAGCATAAGAGGTAGAAGGTGGAGCGGGTTGGCCATGGCTGAAATCGTTGGTTTATAGAGCAGTAGGAGGTAGAAGGTGAGCACGGAAGGTAAAAGGTGTAAGTGAAGCAGGTTTGTGAGGAGAAGCAATTTCTTTTAATTATGTTTACATTTTTTCCTTGCAAATAATAAGTATTTACGATGACTAATTGTCCTTGCAATACATTTATCATTTTTCGCAACGACATTGGCGTTGCAAAATTAATTATGTATGTTTTACAACAATGTATGTCGTTGCAAAACATGTATAATAATTTTGCAACGACAAAAGTCGTTGCCATACTACCTAGTGCCAATTGTTTTTGGAGGGAACTAAAAATTTGATGTATAATAACGACTTTTGGCATTGATAAATATTGTCGTTGCCAAAAACGGTATTTGCAACGACAAAAATTTGTCGTTGCAAAAAGTCGTTGTTATACATGGTTTTTCTTGTAGTGGGATAAGCCACATTAAGTATGGTTTTTTCCATCAAACCACTATTTTGTGGTACACATGGGAATTTATTCCTTTCCCTTGATTGTATAGTGTTCCAGTCCACAAAGGGGACGCTTGCACGGTTCTTTATGGATTTGAGGAACATTTCCCACGCCATTTCACTTTTCTTTGGTCGGACTTACAAATGGTACTACATAACCTAGTCCAGGACGAGATAAGAACCTTTTTAAAAAGTCTTACTTTTACTTGTTCTGCTTTCCAGGCGTGTCTTTTCTTTTCACCGTCAAGCTTAAAAGTCTTAATCTCTTTTAATAATTTAGAAAGAGATTGGGATTATTTGTGGGACGTGTGGATTTTCAGATTCTTAATTAGGGATGAGATCTCTTCTTCTAGATTGGGGCACTTAGTACACGTTCCTAAGGCTAAATAGGGGGTCTTCTCCAGGAATTTCACCTTTTATTCCCATACTTTATTGTCTTGTAGCGGATTTAAGAATTTAAGATGACCTCCTCCTTTTCCTCAACCACGTCAGATGAGTCCCTAATTTCACTAAAAAGTTTCTTGACAAGATTAATGAGATATTGTTTAGATTTTTCTTTTAACTTAACCAAGAGTTAAGATTTTGTTACCTCTTCCTCTATTGCTTCCTCGGTTTCCTCCAGACACACATCTCCAGCTGGGAGGGATACTTTCTCGTATGATTCTCCCCAGGTAGCGCCCATAGCACCTTTTCCTGCTTGTACATGAGGCTCTCCATCCTTTTTCTTGAAGTAATTCTAGCAAAGGGACCCTTTTTCTGGCAGTGATAGCATATCACTTCCTAGGGTCCTTGTTTCCCTCAGTGGTATGTGATGTGTCACAATTTCATTTCCACACCTTTTTTAATGCCCGTGTGATTAGTGCAATTTCTTCATCGAAATCATCTTCCCATCCTTAAATTTTGGGTCAAAAGCTTTTTTGATCTTAAGGGAGATGGTTTGGGACTTCTCCGTTTCTCTTTGGGTAGTCTTCCACTATGTATGCATGCATTTCATTGAAGTCTTGCAACGAGCTCCTTTAAGGTGATAGTCTTTATGTCGTTTTGCGCTTGATGAGCGAGAGAGATTGCATCCCACTTTGAGTTCAGGGCTTGAAGAAATCGGTGGGTGATCTTCCAGTCTGGAAGAACTTCTCCTAGGAACTAGAGTTTCCCAACGTATCCCTAGAATCGAGAGTGAAATTCTTCCAAAGTTTCTCCTTTCTGCTGGACCACATTATCATAGTTCTTTTGTACGACTAGGATTCGATTCTTCTTCACATCATCATTTCCTCCGTACACCCTTTACAACGCTTCCCATATTTTGTTCTGCGTTTTATACCGGAGAACTTTTCTCAAGTCAGACGGTCCAAGAGCCATATGAAGAATCTTCTTGGCCCGACTGTTTAGTTCTAACACCTTGTAGTCTTCATTGGTCTTTCCTGTTCTTTTTCATCGTCTTTTCTGGATTTATCTTATCATCTCGTTTCCAAATTCAGCCACCTTCCACAGTTGACCATTCAGGGAACACACATGTGACTCAAATTGTTCCACCCCCCAGTCATATTCGCCAGTCTTGAAGATTGGAGGCTTCCAGAAGGAGTCATTCATGGCTGATCTTGACGACATCTCTTCAATGTTTGATTAACACGTTGATACTAGGCTTTGATACCAATTGTTTGATCATATAGTCTTCTATTTCACATGGAAAGGTGCACTCCCTCCCTGAGAATGTCGCAACATAGTTTATTTAAACACTCAAAAAGATGAACACTCGTATTTAGAGTGGAATCATCAACAAAACTATGTTGAGTAAAACCACTACCTTCTAGTTCTTCACTAGAAGGATTTTCGAACAATACTTTATTGATTTTTGGTTTGTTATAAACATAGAGCTCGGATTTCAAACACTAATTACTCCTCTTACTCGCACCCAAACATAAACCCTTACAGTATTGTTCTATCTGTTAAAGCCTAGATAATTATTTCTTTGATCAACGACAACTATTCTTCCTAATCGCTGAGCTATTTATATTCAAACCTTAACTCCTTTTTTGAGATAATAACTTATTTATTTAATTAATTGTATACCTGAAGATCCTACTATTAATTTAATAGATAAATTCTAGTTGGTTATGATCTCTAATCTATCTTAATAACTTTTCCACAACTGTAATATATATATTCCTTTATTCGAGATCTTCACACGAATTGGTTTAGATTCTTTGAAGATATGCCTAACAACCTTGCTATGTGGATTTCCATGACCGACCATCTCAAGATTCTGGAACTCGCCCCTTGTTCCAGCATACGCTTCTCACTCTAGTATCCTTTCCTGAACTAATGACTTCCTTTGAATAGCATGTTTCCATAAAGGGAAACTTCTCACAAATAGACATACTAGTTACCTGCATTACTTCATTCACATAAACTTCCTTAGATGAGTGTTTGTTACTATCAAAATCCAAGGAACCCTAACAAACCTTATTCAAGAATTATGTCACTAACTTTAGTTAGGTAGGAATTGGGTGTCCCACCACTAGAAAACTATACGGGTCCTTTTACTCCACCACCTTGTCAAGATATAGGATAAACTTGCATAAAACCAAACCAATATAACTGAATTAATATTATGTCCCACGAACTTGAACTCGTGAATTATGCCATATCTTATGCCCAATGGACATGACTTCTTATAGCACATATCATTGTTTCCCTTTAACCAGAGTATAGTTATCACATAATTTAAACCTGTTTCAGTTTCAAGGAAATATGGTAGGATTAATTCCTTAGTTACCATCCATAAACATGCAAATAACTAAAACTACCAATTCACTTCCATTGTCAAACACAAGACGTTAGATCGTTCATTCCAAAGTATATGATTTATACTTCCCTCAAGTGGATAACCATATCTGACCCTTTTACCGGGAACATGACAAGTTCATAGATGACACAACTCCCTTCATGGAAATTACTCATCCATGCATCCACTCTACATTATCGATCCGATTCTCATTCAAATTGTTCCTCTATATCCAAGGAATTTGTTTGACTTAATCAATATCTATTCATGATCTTATTCATACTTGAATCTCCATTACGTTCATCTTGTATACAAGACTTCCAATACGACTAATTTGACCAAGAGACATGGTCTAGTCATAGTACTTGTAATTGTTAGATCACCAACAAACAAGACATGATTAACTTTACACGTCTTTCAATGTAGCGTTCATGTACACTCAATCCATAAAGACGATTACTTTGAGCGAAATATTATCATGTCAGCTTATAAGAGACATAATTTATAAGCTTTAATACATGAGATAGGAAATGAGGACACCAAAGATACATTTCCCTGCAAAGGCATGTTCCTAACGAGGGATAAGTCCCTTTAAAGGATACTTTCTTCCAGTCTTGTCACAATCATAATTTCAAGGATAATTTTAACCTCCCCCATTTTCCGCATGCGAAATTTGATGTCATGAATCTAGAAATAGATCCACCATATGTATAGTTCACACTGAACACACTAGACAAACATCATATTTGATGCCATCATTTGGGTGTTTTTCATTGTTTCATCAACATATAATTATGTGAACTCAATGTTATTGTTCTATCACATGTATACCAAAAAAAATTCAACATTTTCTTAGGAAAATTATCCATCACATAAAAATTGTAACATTGTAGGAACTTGTATTAAATACGATATTCATATCCATGAGAAAGCTTATCTCATCGGTCATCACCCATCAATCATTCCAAAGTTAATAATAAATAGTTTTATCTTCACACATTATCATACAATCCACTCTTAACTAGAGTGGTTCTCTCCTTCTTAGTTCCATATCTAGGTAAGATAAAAAAGAACAACCAAATGACATATTTCTCTCATATTAGTACGAGTTAATAGTGACATTTATCCTTGAAGAATCAACCCCCTACCACTTTTCCATGAAAATAAGGAAAAAAATATGTTGGTCTAAGTGTCATGAAGTAAAACGCACTCTTGAATATACCTCTATAACTTGATCACGAATCATTCTCAAACAATTCGTATCAATGTAATTGATCTGAAAAATTCTTGGAATGCATGGAATAATGAGGTATTCACATCCCGTCTAAGGTTTAATATAGGTAGTCCATAGACCACCCTAGAACACAACTCAATTCAGTGAAATTGATTATAGGATAAAATAGAACTTGTATGGGGCATTCACATTCTTGTAGAAATAACCCTATTATAACAAATAGTAATGATTAAAATCAATTCTAGGAAACTGTTCCATGTGAGTAAGGTTACTAAAATTGGAATTTTAGGATCGGATCACATAGGACCCTCGGGATCAGATCATAAAATCGGATCGTAAAGTCGTAAGATTTCAAGCCCTAACAAAAAGTTATTTAATATTGAAATTTAAATATTGTCTTATAGAAAAAAACTTTAAAGTTAAATATTATATATAATGGCAACCATTGCTTCAAAGATCTAATTGCTCATGAATCTCACGTCATGTATAATAAATTGTAAAAAAGATAACTTTAGGATATTCATAATTAGACTTGAAGCATATAACACATTCTCTATAAGGGTTGGTTAGGTATTTATCACATATAAATAAAATATTAGGTTTAAAGATTGAGATCCTGAGAGATATATATGTAAGGAAATCATATTCGTGATAAAGATTGAAATATATAATAATTAATCTCTAAAATAGGCGTCAGTGCCTCAAAAACTTCTAATGTTAGGATCGCATGTGGATCATAAAATCGTAAGATCCTAGTGATTTTTTGTGATCCAAAAAGATTCAAAGTTAGATATTGACATACATGGATTTTAATGAAAAATTTGGATCAGAGACCTATCTTGAATCGTTAAATCGTAAATTTTTATGATCCAGGTCTAGAGTTTAGTAACCATGCTGCAAGTAAACAATATTTTTAGTTCACTAAGAGCTAACAATACATTTCCTTTCCTCGTGAGATTATAATCAACCTAAAGAGCTTTCTTTCTTTCATGTGATTTATTTCTCATTATTAGTCACTTGAAATAAAAAACATGGTTTTTGTCATAGATTTGATGTACACATCTATGACAGGTATAATAGCATAGTTTTAGTATGATATTGAGCTTATTTATGGTTTATTTGGTGTGTATCATATTAAGACCACTTATATCTCATTTCCTCATTTTACAAGGATATTAGATATGAAGTAGAGACGGAGTGAAGAGAAGACAAAGAGTTGGAAACCGAGTTAAGGATGCGGGTTGTAAAATACTATACTGAGTTCAAATGGCTATTTATCTCAACTCCTACGTTCAAATGAAGTTATTCCAAGTTTATGAGTTAGATCGTGAATTCTAGTTTCTACACTCAAAGGATGAGCATAATCAGAGTTCAGAGTGAAAGGTGATGCTATTTTTACTACAACATCGCAGATGTTGAAAAAATACACGTCGCAGCCGCCGATTACTACGTGCCAGAAAACGCGTTATTTCCCCCCATTTATCTTTAGGGTAGGATTTTATGGTTATTATTTTAGATTTTTTGGTATTAGAAGATTTTATTATGTTTATTTTACTTAGTTTATTAGTTATGTTCTAGGTTAAGGATTGAAAATCTATATAAAGGCTTCTCCTTTCTTAACCTAAGGAGGGCCAGTTTGGGATTTTACGTAGTTTATTTGAAGTATTTTCCATTTCTTATTTCTTTGTAAGTCTATTATGTGGAGCTAATCTCGTCATTCTCAGTGAAGTATTTTGAAGTGTTTAATTTGATTAATGTGAGTTTGTTCTTAATAGCATAAATTTGATTGTTCTTCTCTTGAATATTTATTGTCAAATTGAATCATTAGTTTCTTTCTAGATTGATCTCCTAGGATTAAATTAGTCCTTCATACAAGATAGAATAGATTACTGGCATTCTTCGTTATCTAATGACGAGGCTAAAAGTCATTATGCCCAGTCAAAGTAATCCTAACTAGCTACTATAAATAGTATAGAGGCAAGCAAGGGTCGAATCCACATGGAGTCAGATTATCAATTTTTGTGTAACTAAGATGATCAACAAGTAAGTAACCAAAGGGGGGTTTGTGATACAAATGAACAAAGTAAGATTGGTTTTAAAAGTAATATGATGAGAAAGCGTTCCGTTCAACAAACATCCAGACAAAAGATAGACAAGTTGATCATTGACAACTATAAACCTTAAATTCAACAACTCATATGATTGTCCTAATCCCTGTTATAAAATCGTTATTAGTCAAACTTGTCCTAATAACCCTTACTATGCTATAACCTTGAAACTATCAAGATTTAATAACAAAGTAGCAATGAACTCAAGAATAGATAGGTGCATGCAGTACCATTGACTTAGGTCAATATTTAAGATGCACTCACCCTCTCTACCATAGAACCATTGACTTAGGTTGATATTTAACATGCAATCACCCCTCTCTACAATAGCAATCTCAACTAGATCATGCAATTGTTGTGCTATACAAAGATATGACCTTTCAACTAGAAACAATCAAATCCTAGCAATATAAATAGATTAGATCTACCTAGGTGACAAAGCCAGACAAATAAATAAATTAATATCAATTAACCTCAAGAGAGTTGAAACAACCAAACTGAATTAGAAAAAAGGTAGAAGTACCACAACAAATCAATCCACATGAATCAGTAGTTGAACGAAACAAAGAGTTTTAGTGTGACATAGAGCTCTCAAGCAAAAAACGGAAAATATGGAAATAATAAATGATAAAACAATCCCAGCCTATAACTCCTTCTACAAGAAATAACAGGCCCGATAAATCCTTCTCAGCGCAGCCCATTCCGTCTAGGACAAAGCAGGGGCCCAGTTGCGCCTTCTTCTCAGCAGCTTTGGATTTGATTGATCTTCTCTTGAATATTTATTGTGAGTTTGTTCTTAATAGCATGAATTTGATTATTCATCTTAACGAGGCCAAAATGGTCGTTACAACCATCAAAATAATATTTATAAAACCACACTAACACCTCTACAAGTAGATTGGTAAGTAAGCGTCGATCCCAAAGGGAGTCAGGTATTCGATTCTTGTATAATTAACAAGATAAAATTTTATTAATGATAAAAGGGGGGAAAGTAGATTGATGCTAAGTTACTAACTTAATCTA